>NC_056735.1:1626125865-1626425865 GCF_019279795.1 Protopterus annectens | reverse complement strand
TTTAGAACTGGCATCCTTCCTTCTTCTATGAGGCTCTTAACATTGAATGAATATGCAAAAATGACCTTATTACCTTATAAAGAGAAATAAATTGATCTGAGGAATGTGGTTTTACATATAGTGTTTGTGAAAAATCACTTCTACATGACGTAAACAGTCATTTGAGCTTATTCCATATTCAATACGATGTTTTTATGGTGCCAGATTTAGTATCATGGGTGTGAGTGTTTGTATAAAATCTTTGTACATACTGATATGTATCTGTATTTTGTGCTCCATAGACTTCTTGTTCTGAATCCATTATTTATGTATGATAAACACAAGTGCATGCTTATTGGTTCACAGGTATTTGCTAGGCTATTGACCCATGAGGACCTTTAGAAGTCTAGCCAATATACCTTTCAACAGTCAAGATTTTCACAGAGTTTCTAGATTTTTTGCCTCCTGTTTTTGGTGTGTTCCTCATAAAATCTGTGGTTTTCTGGCAAGTCAGTGAAAATTGAATTGACTAAATAATGACACAGTTGAGTTCAGATTTCATATCCTTCAGAAAATGTAAGGCAGCACAAAACATTTTATTCTAGCAACTTTCTAAGTTTACAAAAGCAGTATTTAAAATCTGTCCTTATTTTTGGGCCTTTGTTCTCCACATTATTTTTGGCTTTGTTCAGATTTCTTTTGCTAAGAGGTTGAGAAGCATGGTAGCTGTACATTCCCTTGAGGATTTTAGTCCTTATATTGTAAGTGCAAATAACTTTGTACTTAAGATGAGCAGGGCGTTTACATGTTGACCCTATCGGTGAGGGACAGGGGTGCTAAACTAGGAGTGAATTTGCTGTTATCATTCTATCCTTTCATCCAGGTTATGTTGAATGGTGTTCATTATTTAAGCTACTTGTCCTGAGGAGCAGTAGCAAATTAACTTGTCCTACAGCCTCCTCCTGTTGAGCCATGTCTGTCACACCTTTTATGTGAAGAAATCAAGTAACACCCCTACCAGGGGCCTAGGCCACCCTGTCTTGACTCCTGTCAGCCAAGTGGAGCAGTGGCTGTACTCAGGAACCTGTCAGGCGGCCAAATGTCATATTCTGTAATGAAATGCAAACCCAGCTAACTTGTAAAGGCACCTAATTTCTTGTCTTCTCATTATTTTGTCCCCATTGGCTGGAATCATTAGCCCCCTCCCAAGCAATCTGCCCATTCATTCATGCCATAACCACAGAGCAAGGGTCGGCCAGGACATGACCATCATTAAGGCAGACATTGAGATGATCTGACTTTCCTAATTAAGTATCAGTCCTTGTACTCATGTAGCAATAACATGTGCATGGGATGTGCATTGAGTATTAGTGTTACATTGATTCTCAAGTCTTAAAGGGGAATTCATCAACAAGACCTAACTGACTCCCCAGGATGCAGCATGTCATTGTTCTCCCCTGTTTCCACGAGTTACCCCTCGCACTTACATATTTAATCTTTTATCTATAAGTACTATGAAAATATGCTTGTAGCTCTGTTAACTCGTGTGTGGTTTTGTCATATTATTGTGTATGCAATGCCTATTTCCTTGTGCAAGGTCTAAATGAAGTTTAACTCAGTTTGATACAGCACCCTTACAGAAGTTTCAGTCATCATGCTTGTACCAGATAACCTAAAACTGCAAGTTAGACGGACAGCGCAACTACATTGCAATGCACTGCTTGTCAAGTGCAACATGCTATTTTGACAGCTGACTGCTGTTGCACCTATCTTCTGAGAGGTGTCAGGCAAAAGGGACACTCTCTCATGATGGGCAAGCCGATCTTGACCTCTCACATCCAACCCTCCCTCCCTTCCCCATCTGTCTTTACCAGCACCCAGGTGTACAGTCAGGGATTTATCCCAAGTCTAGAGCCAGCCAAGTGCAGCAATGTTATGCATTATAGTCCTTTACATGGTAGCTTTTGCCCTTTTAGCTTAAAAATAATCATGTTTGTAGTGCTGTGCTCTTGCAGTTGAAGTAGTTGTTACTCATCAGTGGAAGTGGATGCTAAAACAGATTGCAGTTATAATTAGAACTGTAGGCCCTTTGGTCGAAGATCCTGTTTCTGTGCATGCTTTTTTTTTTAGACTAGAAAATTTTTAGCAGCAAAAACATTGTTAGTTGTGGCTAATCCCTGATTTACATAACAGGGAAGGATGCTGCGTAGTACCAAGCTGCTGTTTTCCTGTCAATTACACATTTCAACTACAGGTGTGCAGGGTGTCCCAACTCATAGCCTGAAGCTTTGTCCTCTAGATTACAATTTCTGTATGTGACATCACTTACAAATAATGAGCAGAAAAGTGGAGAAGATGGCATGAGCTGCAGATTGATTTGCATCTGTATATATTTGCAAACATTTGTTATTTGGCTAGAAAAAACAGGAGAGATAGATGACATTGCGATTTTCTGAGTTACTATTGATGACGATAAGGTTTTTGCTGCCTTTAAAATTGTGTACTGAATGATCCACTTAAATTGGTGCTTTGGGGAGAGGATAGCTCCCGAGTACATTTAATTTCCACCTGAGTCCCTAAAAGGCAGCTTTTTCTTTTTCTCTAGACTGTATAAGGAACAGTGTTTGCTCCTGCTGACTCACTTTTCTGATGTGGAATTGATTATTTTTTATAGCTTATGCCTGCTGACTTTTCCAATTAAAATTCACAGTAAGGAGAGCTTTTAATTAGCTGGACAGACAGGTGGACTGTCCAGCAAAGTAATCTGCTGTTACTGTACTGCTGTGCCAGCCATTTATTGGCACATTTTCCAGAAGGTCTAGGGTCACTTCCTATTACATATGTGATAAATCAAGTAAACCATTGTGCAAGTAAGAACAAGGCAGCATGCTTAGCAATTATAATTTTTTATGCAATACCTAAAAATCCATAAATCCCAGGGCTGGAAATGTGAAGGCTGTGCCAACACCTGTGTGTCTTTCCAATGTAAGCAATCCTAACTGAATGTTGTTTATGCAATAGAATGGATGAAGCTAGCTCCTTAAGCCTGATGCAAAAGTACTGAAGGCAGTGTGTGTGTGTGTGTGTGTGTGTGTGTGTGTGTGTGTGTGTGTGTGTGTGTGTGTGTGTGTGTGTGTGTGTGTGTGTGTGTGTTAAGAGTTCTTTTGTACCCCTTTTGTTTTCTTCAGTACAATTATCTTGCATATTCTGGGCCAGAAGACCAATGTTGCATATATGATTTATGTTATTCTTTTTTATATAATGAACAAAAAATTAATCTGAGTTAAGTGCAGCAAGTTGCACATTGAAACAGTGATTTGTTTATGTACTTGTATACCAAAGTAAAGTGTCCGTTTTTATAAATATACAATCGAAAATGGCATAAGTAGCTCCGAGAAACAAGAGAAATGCAGATGCAGCAATGTAAAGTCATCTCCGAAAGAGCAGTTTAATCTGGATGTTTCCCAGCACATTAGCAGGACTTCAGCGATCCCCGATTCTTTTAGAAACAGTAACTTTCAGATGTAGTAGCACCCTTGGGGGAAAAATGTTGACAGCTTTGGTATTTTGACATCTGTATTTGCTATAGAATTGTAAATACAGGCAAGTAAGCAGAGCAGAAATGGCAGTAACAGCATTGCAAGTCTTAGTGAGAAGTAGATCCTGTGAGATTATATTTTTGTAGAACCTGTGGGATTTCATTTTATTCAGATATGCTCATATCGTGCTGGTGCATGCTGGGAGATTGTTCAATAGCCTGTTTCCATTCTGTTGTCTTTTTTGACAGCTGCTGTCTTGTTATCATTTGATTGAGATTAATATGTTACTACTGAAATGATGACAGTGAAAAACAAACTTCTGTATTTAGAAAAATTACCAGATTTACTGCAGGAGTCCTCTACAGATATCACTCACCTTGGTGCAATCCGTTCTTGGATGAGTTGTGCTGCTTAGAGACATGAAAGTTAAACATTTGTGCCAGGCATATAGTTATAGAGATAATCTTCAGATGTCCTCCTCATTAAGTATGTACAGTCAAGTATATTTCAAACTCTTCCACATAACATATGTCTCCGCCTAAGAAGCCATTGTTATGCAAAGCATCTGTTACCTAGAAAACCTGATAGGCTCTACTTACTATATAAGTATCTAGTTCTTTTTGTTTTCTCCAGATGTCTGTACCATTAAAGGCAAGTGTTCCATTCATTAATGACCTTTTAAGAAAGCCGTCAATTCCTTTTGCATGTCCTGAAGGGTTTGTCCAACAGGATGCATTTCACATGTCTACCTTTCCAAACTAGCACTTCTAAAGATGTAGTCATCCTTAAAAGAATCAAACCTCCTGATAAGTGCATGTACCGTAGTAAGTACAAATCCAGCTATTTTAGTGTATCTTTATACTTAAACCCTCATACCTGAAGTTGTCTTCATAAATGTCCCCTTACGCATCCTCTTCCGAGACTACCTTCTTCAGTTGTTGTGATGCAGAACTTGCTGCCATATTCTAACATTGTTTCAGTAAGGTAAATGAAAACAGACATTCTAATATAGTGGTTCCTGTTTAAAACTGTCATAACAGGACTCCACGTTTTCTCCTTGCCTTTATAATTGTTTAATATTTCCTTCAAAGGTCAGCTGGGTGTCAACAGTAAGTACTTAGCAGTTGTATTCTGTTACAGTTTTTATTTCTGCAGATTCCCTGTGACGTGGACTCTATCTTGACTCTACCAAACCACAGGATTGATGACCTTAAATGAGATTCCTTCTCCAAGGGTATAGCATGTGTCCTATGACCTGCATTTTCTCAGTCCATCTCGACATCCTGTGTGTGAGGCCTTGTTGACATTTGATTAATGTGTTAGGTGACCCTACTACACCACAGAATTTGGATTCTGTCCTTTTGAATGTCTTTGACACAGTAGTGGTTGGTTAGTTGTTACAGAAGTTGTCTGTGTACAGAGGCACAAGGTGAAAATATCACTTCATTTTTCAAACTTTGAATCCCTGACAATAATGCAGGATGCTGTTAGACAGGCCTGGTACCCTAGTTGTTCCCATATGCACCATACTTATGCTGAGTGTCACTGATCATCTAAAGTCCTGCTGTTTCTTTGGTCACATTAAGTTGCTGTGTATCTCAGTGGTTTCCTTACTAAGAGAAACCAGAAGGGCCTCTGAGTTGTGTATTAAAGGGAGATGCAATTCCGTGCTGATGTATTATACTGAGGTGATTAACGCACAGAATGTCTGGCTTAATGATTCCTGCATGGATTTTTAATTTAGTTCCCACTTAGGTATAAATTAAAGCAAAGTGAACTGTGTAGATTTGTTTCATAGTCTGTCGCCAGTTATGTGGGAAGAGGTGGACTTGTGTTTCCTTTTCCAAGGTCTCATCTGTAAACTGTTGCACATGCCTCTGTATTTATTAAAGTGCAAATTGCATGTAACGTCTTTCTTATGCAGATATTCACTATGTTCTGATGACACATGAGTTTTATGATCATTTGTGAAGATGCTGTGAGTGGTCTGATTGTGTGCTTCCTGAAGTCATACTGAGGCTGGATTACCAGATGATTTACATTTATTGATGGACACGTTGAACTGATAGAGCAGATAATTTCAGATTAGCATCCATTTTGTTTGTTTTTTTTTTTCTTCTTCAAGCATTGTTTTTTCTCTTAAGTAGCTGTCAATCGACTACATTTATACCCTTGCTAATTGGAAGTATGTATACATTAATATTTGTGTCATGCAATAAATGATGGATCACTTTCAGAACAAAAGCAGAAATCTGTTGCTGCTGTCTGTGAGTCAGAGGCATAAATGTTTAGAAAGCTTTGTGAGAACGTTAGGTACACACTTGAGACCTGTTATATCAAAACCCCCCCTCCTCCCAGCCAAGTTTACTCTAAAGAAGGTAGAAACTGGTACCCAGCACTGCTGAACATATGCCCCAGGGCTACCTTCTGGGGACTACAGCAACTTCATATTCCCCTGTGGGAAAAAATCTTATCTACACACATTTATGGCATAAAGACTTTTCTTCTAAATGTGAATACACTGGATAGGACCTCTTGGAGACCTGGGTTACTTTAGAGAGACAGAATTTCCTGGCAGTGAAATCAATGAAACCTAGACTGAAAATGAAACCGGTCAATCTAGTTATATTACACACAACTTGAATGTCTACTAAAATAATAGGCATGTCCTTGTCATAGAATGTGAGGTGCTTCTTCATGTCAGGAAGAATATTTAGTCAGGCCTGATCATTAGTATTCTGAAGGTTAGTGATGAACAGCTTGTCATCTTGTTCAACTCATATTTGGTGGCTGTATGAAACTGATGGTTTGTGTGGCCTGCAGTCTTACTTTTACCACCACTTACTTTTACCACCCCTTACATGGTTAAGGCACTGGCGCTAATCTGATTCATATAGGTTCATAAGTAGGTACTAGGCTATCGGCCCAAGGGCCTACGTAAGCCTAGCCAACAAGGTTCCCTGGCTTACGCTACCCAAGAAAGTTATTTTCCTGTGCCACTGTTGAGCAGAGACACAGAAGTGATCCCCGGGGTGTATTTCCTATTTCCCATCCACTCATCAAGATTTTTCTTGAAGAGTGCTAATGAAGAACTTTGCTTGACATAGATGGGTAGCCTTTTCCAGAGTATGGGAAGTCTCTGGGACAGGAATCTATCCCTCCAGCATGTCCTGTTTATTGTGGTGACAAGGTTTAGGTTCCCAGAGCGTGTAGCTCAGAGTGATTGGGATTTCTTTAGGTGTAGCATGTCCAACAGCTCTGAGTTTGACATAGCTTTATATGTTAGACAGAGATCACCTCGGAGTAGGCGATATGCTATGGAGTAAAGCTGGAGTTTTTTGATCTTGATGGGACCCTTTAATCTGAACACTATGCTAGGGTTGCCACCTTTTCAAATGCCCAAAGTGGTACATTTTTTATAGAAACATCAGATTTTGCAGGACAAAATATACCCACAGCAAGTACAAAGGAAAGAACTTCACTTTTTAACAAAATAAAAGCTTATTGTTGTAGCATTTCAGTTGTTTATTCCGTTTCTTATAACATTTAGGCATGTCAAATACAAAATAACTGTTTTATGCAACTACTAAAGAAAATATAAGAGATACTTTTGTCCTAAAATCTCAGGACATTTGCCATTTATTTCCATTTTTTTGCAGGACACAACTGCTCAAAGAGGGACTGTCCCTCGCAAAGTGGGACAGGTAGTAACCCTACTCTATGTCCAAGGAAGAGACGACATTTTAGGTCTCTTTTCATGGTTGATCTTGCTCAACTTTTGGTAGAGACAGTTGTCCAAATTCCAGATTAGTAACAATGCACTGCTATAGGGCCATTGTTATTGACATGTCAAAAAGTTTTATGCGAACCTTGGCCTACCACAACCCATATAGTAAATCCTTTCCAACATGTAAAGAAGCCACACTTACTGCTGAAGTTGTAGCTGTAAGCTGTAGTGTGCTGTTACAAGATAGTGATGCCTGTAAAACTCACCTTCGTTATTGTTGTCTCTAGCATGCCAGAATAGTTGTTTCCCCTAAAGGTAAATGTCTATGGCTTTTTGAAGATCCCAGCATAGAAATAGAGATGAAACACAGTGGAATTTGAAGCAAACCCAGGATCAATCTGACTGTCAGGACTTTCTCTTTATCAGGAGTTCTAGAGTTGTCACCATGGAAAGGAACAAGTCATGGCAGGTAAAATAAACTTGCAGCAGAGTCTTAAACCTGTTGTTCTCCTGGTAATGGCAGTGTAGACAACTGTCAACCCTTAAAAACTCACATCCTTGAAGAATCACCAACTCCACACCATGAATCCTCACGCCATCTGACTTGCCTTGTAGTCCTTCACACATTTTCTTGTAAATCTTGATGATTAGAACTGTGGTAAAATTGACAGGCAAGCGAGAAGTCATTGGTAACCTTTGTCCCACAGAACTTTGCATTTCATTCTTTAAGATAGCAACTGTTATCATTGTAAAATCCCTCACATGTATCTACAGTCTGTCTGTGGTACCATCCCAGCCCTTCCTAAACATGCGCTGATATTACCATTCCCTAAGTGTCCCATCCCACTTTGCATACTACCGAAGAAAGTAGTCTTTTATCAGTTACTAGACTAATGTAGCAAATATGGCCTACTGTTACATACCTATCATGGCTTATGAAAGATTCAGCACCCAGATGGTAATTTTTACTGTCACAGGCTGGTTATATCCATCTTAGTAATTTAGACCATCGTCCAGGATTAATGGTTTTGTTTCCTTTTGTTTCGAATGAACAGTCAGTGAGGTTTCATATGTGAATTAAGAAAAAAATGGTTGGCATTTTGCTACTTTACTTTTAGGTATTTTCTCCATTAATTTTTGGAAGTTGTTCTAGTGAGTCCTTTAAGAATATTACCATATTACACTTGTAAACTGTATATATGTGTATATATATATATATATAAATATATATATATATATATATATATATATATATATATATATATAGTATCTGCTGTCTAGAATAAGAGATTATTTGTTGATGAAGTAATGGAGAATTTTTCTGAGTTCTGTTTGAGGGATTTACTCTATGCTGTGTTTTCAGACAGTATTCAATATAGTTAATGTTTTCTAATAAGTACATCTTAACTCCCTTATTATCGGGGATGCAGTGATTCGAAGTTTTAAAACCTTCCGTCTGTAATTAATTGTCCCCTGATCTAAGTGAATGTATTTTTAGGTTTCAGTCTCCAAATGTAAAGTGTCCTCTGGTTGTGATAATGGCAGTTACTAAAGACTTAAGGGGAGGACATTTTACATTGATGTCCCCTTGTTTGGACATTATTGAACTGGCAAAAGAGTAGGGTTTAGGGCAGTTTTGTTGACATTTCAACCTTAGCTTCCGTAACACCTAAGAACCTTAACGGAGTATGTACATTTAATAGTTGGCTGAGTCTTTAATTTTCTGCAGCAGTTGTTTTTACAGTTACATTGTAGGAAGAATTTGTTAATAAATGCAGGTTCTTTAGGCAGGATGGCTTACAGTTTAGCCTTTTGGGTTATAACTTGTTAGGTATCTAAATTAGAAAGATAGCAAAGATTTTTTCAGTGTGCCCATTGCAGCAATTAACTTTAATCTGGAGTTTACAAAGAGTGATTTTGCATTTCTTGCCTACCAACCTACTTAGCCTAAATACTAAAATAGATGAATTGGAATCTCAGCCACAATAATTTACACATGGCTCGGGCCTGATGAAGCTAATGTTAATGTTTTTGACGTTAATTATTATCATAATTTTGTCTGTTTGTATATATTTGGTGGATTATTAATCTTCATTAAGGATAATGTTATATCATTTCTACAGTTTAATTTGAATATTTTAATGTTACTAAAATCAAAGCACTCATATTCTTAGTAAGCTTTTGCCACAATGCTGCCCTCACTTTGGATGAAATTATTGCTGTCTGTATAGCATTCTTTAATTGTTTAGCATAGCTCCTTGTCTTACTTGGCAGATGTCTTAACTACCCAGGTGTTCATTGGAATGTATTTGCATCAAGTAGGAAATTGGAACGTTTATTCTTGATAGAGGGGAAAGGTGTTGAACATTGGTGACACCAGACTTTCTGTAAAATGGCCTTTCATTATACTCCAGCCAAGAATGAAGTAAATTCTTCCTGGCAGTCAGTAGGTGTAGTTTTCAGAGTGTTTGTCCTTGTGGTTGAAAGACACACATGGAAGCAGAACAGGTGATGGAAGAGATGTAACAATTCATGCAACAGAAAATAAAAACGCAAAACAGCAAACTGAAGTGAATTTAGCTTCTGAGATTTCAACCAGTAAGTGGGGCCCAGGGAGAATATTCCAGTTAAACTATTCTGACTGTTTCAAAGAAAATATATGAAAGGCAGAGAGTTGCCCAGGAATTGACCATATGAAGACACTTGAAATCAAAGCAAATGCTCAGTCTGAGAGAGGTGGAGATGAGGATGAAGATGGAAGATAGTCAACTTAAAGAAACCTACAGGTGTAAAGCTTTAATTTTGTTATGTCATGTTTAAGTATTTGGACTTTTGAGGCATGAGAAAAAGTGCAAGGAGGTTTCAACTATGCTGATGGTGTTAAACTAGTGGGAGACCTGAAGTATCAGTCTCCCTTTTTGTTTTAGCTGCCCAGAAAAAAAGGATGGAGGTCACACAGTTATTTTAAGTAGAGTGCTTTTCAGTTTTGAAGAGGTTTTCTGACTTAAATTGCATGTTATATTTGTAAAAATGTCACAGGGTTTAGCAAATATTGTAATAGTCTGAATCTGGGGGGGGTGGTGCTTTTGAGTACTGGTTACATAAATTAAGTGATACTTTGGTAGGGAATGAAGTTAAATGTATAGTAAGCAACAAGTTACACAGTATACAGAAGTATTGTGTAAATGAAGCAGTATGTGGTACTACAGCTGCTGAAGGGGTGAGTATGTTGCTGTAAACTGAATAACGGAAATGAAAAATATCACAGTATAAGAAACAGTTAATATAACTAACAGAGGCAAATAAAATACTGAGTGTAGATTTAGCAAACTGGTCTGGTTTTCCAAGCTAAATAGCTTAAGAAACAGAAGGATGTGTTATGAATTGCAATATTTGAAAAAAGTAAGTTCTAAAAGTGAGGAGAAATTAAAATGTAGAAGGTGCACCTCCCATCTTCAAGAGTATTCATGTAAGATGACAGATGGAATATTATGCAAAAAAGTCAGGAATTATTAAAGCAATAACTGACGACGTGGTGTGGTATATTGAAGATTTACCCATGGCTGGCATGGTTTAATCACGGGGGCGAAGCCCGAGTGATTAAATAAAGCCAACTGTGGGTAAATTTCAATATACCACAACCACAGTCGGTTATTGCTATTATACAATGACATTATTTAAGAAAAAAAATACTTAGTTTTCTTAAATAATGTCTTTGTATAATGGCACATTACTGTTCTTCCACTGGTTGTGGTACACCGTTTCCTTGTTTTGATGTACTGAGCATGCGTATGGGACTTGCGTCCCATGCATACCCAGTCAATCAGTGCATTGAAACGGAAGCAATGGAGAAAAGAAAGTCTCTGTTGCTCCATTTATTCTTTTTTCTTTTTTTTTATTTGTTTAAAAAAAAAATGTTTTGAGGATTTTATACCAACGGAAAAAAGTCCAGGCGACCGGAACTTTTTCCGTTAGTATATTGTGGGATTTACAACGGGCACGCTGGCCAATCAGCGTGCACGTTTTGGAATATTAATGGGGGGGGGGTCATTGTATAATAGTTATTGTAATGTTTGCTTGTTAGAATGGCTGCATTGTTGGTATTAATGTGGAATTTAAATGACCTTACCAGGAGACAGAAAAAATAAAGGGCAGTGATCTATATTAAGATATGTAGGATGAAAAAAACACGCAATAGGCAACACACTTGGGCAGAAATGAACAAGTAACCTTGACAAGGCAAGGGTTTCAGGGTAGATTCTCAATAGAATATCAGAGATGAAGGGGAGAGTAATTATGCCGGTAGAGAGGGGGGTTCCAGTAGTGACAGAAGAAGGGGGAAAAAAGAATGTGAATGGTGGCCACGTGTGGTAGAAGTGAAACGTCTGTATTCAAGGACTACAAGTGCTACCATCAAGCAACACAGCAGACATTGGGATGCACTTTTTAAGGTCCCAATCCATCAAGTTCCTTATTGCAAGAACCAGCATCAGTGCTTTTGTCCTAAAATTAATTAATTTATTTTATATTTATTTGTTGTTGTTTGCTAACCGGGTTGGGCCAACTGAGTCAGTGGCCCATTTTCAGTGGAGACCCAAGGAGAAAAGTTCCAGTTACAATTATAGCGATACAACAAAAGTAAAAATTATAATGAATATAATAGCAAGAGCTTATTCATCATTAAATGCAGTCAAATAGTGTTATACAGTTGTTTTCTATTAGCAGAATGTATATGCATTAAAACAAGGCAATTCAAAAGCAAAACATATTTACAATGTCAAAAATACAAGAAAAAAGAGATAGCAAGATAAGGAGAAAAAAAAAGGAGTGGCTGATGGCAGTTAGAAAAAAGGAGTTAGTAAGTAGTTAGGACATCAGGTTGGAGCTGGACAGGACCAGGTCTTTTGGAGGTAGTTTTTAAGCTCAAGTTTGAACTGGTGCTTATGGGGATACTTGTAGTGTTAAGAGGAAGGGAGTTCCAAGAGTGGGCTACAGAATATTTATATAGGGACTTTCCAGTATTTTTCAAGGGTTTGTAGATGTCCAGAAGATGTTTGTCAGATCTACGAAGCTGACGTCATGGGTTATAAGGAGATACAATATTAGAGATGGAGGGGCAAAAGGTGGGGTTATAGAGAATCGAGTGTATGATATGCAGTTGTGGAAGCAGCAGTTTCAGGAAGTCAGGCCATTGTAATGACTGGAGGGCGAGGCAGTGGTGGGATTTGTAGGGGAGGTTGGAGGAGAATCTAGCTATTTTATTGTATGTTTGCTCTAATTTGGTAAGAAGAGATGACTGAAGGTTAGTAAGGACAGGTGCAGCATACAGAAGAAGCGGGTAAGAGGAGAGAGAGGGCAAGGGAGGGTATGGTGGAGGGTGAAAGCAGTTTATGATTACAGTATAGGAGACCAAGTTTTTGATGGTTTTTTTAATGCATTGATATGAATGTCGAATGTTCATCATCAGTAGTGACACCAACTCTGCATGTCCTCCCCGTGGTTGAGTGGTGTTCGAAACACATGCGTGAATGGGTGTGCCTTCGTTGAAGGTTGGGCATTGGGCTGGCACCTCGGCACCATATAAATTGACTGCCAATCATTAGCAGACCGGAGTTCTGCTGTGGCAACCCCTAACCGGGAAAAGCCGAAAGAAGAAGAAGATCAGTAGTGACACCAAGTAATTTGGTATGGGATTCAGGTATAATGTTGGTTTTATCAAGGGAAGTAATGGAGGAGGAGGATTTGAGATGTGCCATTGTTTTATGGAGGAAAAGTATAAGTTTAGGTTTTTTTTGGATTTAGTATTAGTTGATGATCAGTAAGCTAGGTTTTGATGGATGTGACTGTATTTTGGGTAAGAGCAAGGAGTTCAGGGATGTTGTGGGCGGTGGTAATAACTGTGGAGTTGTCGGCATATTGTAAAAGGGTAGACAGAAGTGAGCAGCCAAACTCCACAGGTACAAAAAGTAAAATTTATTGAGCACTTTCGTCTCCAAATACAAGACTTCTTCAGAATAAATTAACAAAGCACAAACTTCCCTATATGTACACACACAACCTCCTGCACAAGAATTAATTTTAACACTAATCAAGTCCCCACCTTTAATTAATACAAGTCACATAAAATAAAAATCCTGACTGAATCTCATGAAACCTTCATAAAATCTAAAAATAACATTTAGACCTAAAGAATAATAATTTAGCCCATTGTATTCATGAAATAAAGCACTTATGTTGACATGCATTAAAACTGCTAAATGCAAAAAGCAGAATTTAGTTTCAGTAACGGGCGAACTGTAATTCTATCATTGAGTCCAGGATAGATGGAAGCAGTCAGTCTAACCTGCCATTTCATTTCTAAAAACTCAAGATAGTCATCAGAGGGAACCCCTCTTGACCCTGGGTCTACATTATCAATCACACAACTTAAAAGTGTGGTTAGGATAGTCTCTAATATGCCTGAACAAGGCATTGTTTTCATTTTTGTTAAGAATGTCATAATTGTGTTGACACACACTCTGCTTAATGGCCCTCTTAGTCTTACCCACATAGCACCATTCGCAGAGCTGGCACATAGCAACATAAACTACTCCCTTAAAATAACAAAAATATTTTCTCCTTGGTTTTGTCACCCCAAAATGGGGAATTCTGACCTGTTTTACTTCCAACATAAACTTACACTGAGGGCACCTACCACATTTAAAACAACCACCTTCCATAAAAGGTGTATGAACTCTTTCCAACGTAACTTTAAATGAGGTCTACTTCTTATATACAATAGTAGGAGTGTTACTCAGCACAGTAATTAACTCTTGTTCAAGTGTAAATGCATTCCAGTGTTTGAAAACAATGTTATGGATATCAAAAATGTTTCTTGTAAATGGTAACACTAAAGCCCCTCTCAAAGCTGTTAGCCTTTTCAAGGGAAGCATTTTGTCTCATCCCATCTCTGTTCCCCAAAAGAATACAGTAAACACCATCAGTTCTCTTGTTAACAACCTCGTCCATGATATTTGGACGACATAGTCTTGTTGTGGAAAGAAGGGCGGAAGCAATTGGAGAGGTTTTTAATATCTTAACACTCCCTCATTCTTGAGATTCACAAAGAGTGTTGATGACAACAGGCTCAACTATTTAGATGTTACTTTAAGAAAGAACTGTAACAACAAAAAGTTTACGTCTGTGTTATATAGGAAGCCCACGTATTCGAACATGCTTTTGAATTATGACAGTTGTCATACCTTACATCAGAAGAAGGCCCTAATTAAAGGGCAGTACGTGAAACTAGCTAGAATGGTGTCGGAAAATGACAAATTTATTGATGAATATATGATATTATTGGGGATGTTAACAAAAAGGGGCTAGCCTGAAGAATTTGTCAAAAATATCATGGACGAGGTTGTTAACAAGAGAACTGATGGTGGGTGAGCCAAGAGAGAACGTTTTCAAGAGCAGGAGTATTATCACCTGGAGGGATATAGATAGATGCTGTAGCAAATCTTTTGTGAGGGTTAATATGACAATTTGCAATAAGGATTTCAGCAGGAGCAAAGCTGGGTGTGGAAGCTGACAGTGGTGAGAGAGTAAGTCGGCTGAATAGAGGATTGCAACACCACCTTCTCTCTTATTTGCCCTGTCTGCACGAAGGATGTTGTAGCCTGGGGGTTGGATTTCTGAATTAGAGATGTGAGGCTTTAACCAAGTTTCAGAGAGGGTTAAGATAATAGGGAGTTAAGGTAGATCCATGAGTGGAGTGCTGTAATTTTGTTACCCATGCTTTGGATATTCATAGAGAAAATGGATAGTGATTTAGGTGGATGGATGTGAGATTGGGGTAGTGTCTGAAAGGGTGAGGTAGGAATAGTTTGTGAGAGGAAGGAGAGGTGGTCCCTGGGTTGGGGTAGATGTAGAACATCAAAGAAGCTAAGTAACAGGGAGAGTGGGTTCAGAGTACAAGGAGTACTACATTTTATATACTTAGAGATACTTTTGGGTATATTTTGAACGTCAGGAGATTAGTTGTAGAGATTGGAAATAGGTAAGGAGAGGTTATAAATGTGTGAGGGGTGATATGTGAGTGGGGGCTGTAAGAGAGAGTAGGAGATTGTGTAGGGTAAAGTAGTGATGCATGATATGAAGTAAAGAGTAATAAAAGGAGTAGAAGGGGGGTGGTGAGGAAGAGTGAGTAATAAAAGGAGTAGAAGGGGGTGGTGAGGAAGAGAGGAGTCGTATCGCAGAAGTTATAAGGAGAGTGTTACTGAAATAAAATGTGAAGGAGCTATGTTATGTGGGGAGAAGAGATGAGAGGTTGATCGTTAGCAGACGAGATAGGATAGGGTGGTAAAAGTGAGAGTATAAAGTTATGTGATAAGGGGAGAGGAGGAACAGTAGGAGGGGGAAAGGCTGAAAGGGGGAGGGTCAATTCAGTGGGAAAGAGTGATTGTAACCTGCTTCAAAATGCCATCAAACCCATCATGTGTATTTTTGTATTTGTATGTTGTGTATTTAATATATTCTTCCAACTCACAATGGTCTGCAGACACACACACACAAACACACACAAGGCAGCAGTGTGATCACTATGGTACACCTGCTTTGTGCAGAGTGATTCCCTCTCCTACAATTAACAGGTGAGAGGAAGTGCAATTTGTCTTGCATTTTCTAGATTTGGAGGGATGTAATGCAATCGATTCTGTACTTGTTTTTCCCCAGGTGAAGGCTGAAGCCAATGCTCGGATATTAGCAAGAGTTAGAAACTGGATACCTCTTTGGAGACCCTCCTGGAGGATGACATAGAGTCCCATTCTCCTAATGGTGTGTGTGTGTGTGTGGGTGTGGGTGTGTGCATGAGCATTTGCGATGCAAGATCCTCACATTGAAATTTGGGCATGTCTTTGTGAAGTATCCGTACAGTGATCCTTTATTTTTGTTCTCCTTAGACAGAGTACAGCTATTTCTCTCTGCGATTTATCGTACTGTGTAGTAGCTTATAAATATAGAAAATGCAAGACAAATTGCACTTTCTCTCACCTGTTAATTGCAGGAGGGGGAAACACTCCAGAAACTGCACAAAGCAAGTTACCTTCCCTCACCGACTCATGGTTCAGCAACAGTCGGATGCCAAGTAACGCCACCATCTTGCACAGTCTCACTTCCATTTCACTGCAAACTCGCACTACCATGCTTAAAGAAGTTTCACTTCAAAAAATGTCAGATTGCAAAGAGTTTTACAAAGCTTTGAAATCTGTAAAACACTTAGCACTGCTGGCACACAGACAAGAAAAGTTCATATGCGAAGCACTCCTCTGAGAAACCAGTGGCTTTAAAAACACTATATTTGCTGTGCCACATACCTCTGAACCTCATAGTGCAAGAAATCTGGACAAAGCCAGTAAGACACATTTTAAATTCTTAGAAAATTGCTAGAGTAACAGATTTTGCATCAGCACGGATTTTCTGAACGATATAAAGTGTGAAGCTTCAATGTCTGTCATTATTTTGTGATTTGCATACCTCTCAACCTTCCATCTCCAAATTGAGGAACATCACTTGCCATAATGTGAAACAAATGGGCAAAAAGTGGAACACTTAGTAACAGCTTGCAACAACTTCAACAAGGAGACTCATAGGGAGGTACAATTATGCTATTATTTCCTTATAAAATGTTCTTTTGTTGGGTATATCCCTTACCTAATAAATAAACTGAGGTTATAGAAAGACTCCCTATCACTAACTATTTAGGGTGTTATATATGAAGACATTCTTTTGTGAACAGTAAGAAAGTGTTCCTCCTCCTGACCACTTGCTTTGATTTTTAAGGCTGGTGCTATTCATTTTAATGCTCAAGGGCTTAGAGGTATGCACACTTGTCCCTGGCCTTTAATATTAACTAAATGAGATATTGGGTCATTTTACAGTATGTTATTATTGGAAAACTGTGATCACTAAGGAAGCACTTCTGATGCACAGTTAGTTTGAATTGGCCTAGTAACACTCCCGGGAAAGGCAAAGTGTTTTATTTACAGAAAGTGCAAGTGTCCATGGTTGTTAATGTCAACTAAACATCAGGTTCTTTGACATAGTCCTGTTGGTGACAGGGAACAAGGCATGCCTGAAACACTGTGATCATGTCCACATCAAGTAGCTCACTAGCCATAAATGCCTGGCCATTTGGAAATGTAGTTCTGAATGTAGTGTTTGAGCCTGCTTGAGATATGCAATGTTCCCAGCAGTTATATCGCAATCTGTAAAGTAGTAATGTTTCTTTAATTTGTTCAATATGTTTATATTTTTATTGCTCTGTCTGTAACACACATAAAGGAATGGTGCTGTTTTTCCTTCTGTGGAATATATAGGAAGAAGCAGCTGGTACGCACTAAGAAAACTATTAGACGTGCAGTCTTTTAAGTCTGTCCGAATTGCTGCAGCAGCCAGTGAGTGAGCTTGGTAACCTGATCACATAATATGAGGTGAGGCTTTGAATACAGGGACAGAAGTGCGGCCTAGCTCTTGATAAATGCCAGTACTACAGCATGTACTTAAGGCAATAATGGACGTTGCTGCATTTTGGTTTAGCTTGAATTTTGTTTGTTGCCATTCCATTAATTGCAGATTGTTGGGTAGCATTGGTGGCATAGTGGGTGCAAGTTGCCTTCCCTGCAACTGAACTGAGATTCCAGGCCAATGCAAGAAGTCTGTACATGTAGTGGGCAGCAGACTCATGCAGTGGATAATATTGCTGCCTGTCAGAGAGGTTCTCTGGTTCATTTCTCAGCTGTGATGCCTTTTGTAGGGAGTCTGCATGTCCTCCTGTGTTTTTCTCGGGGTGCTCCAATATCCTCCCACTCTCCAGAGACATGCATTAGGTGGATTGGACACTCTAAATTGTTCGTAGGAGTGAGTGGTAATGGAAGAACAGCATCAGGGCTAGCCACTCAGTGGTGTGAGCCTTAGCTCTAGATGATTGTCACAATAGAAGTGACACCTTGACCCATGTGGAAAATGTGAAAAAGGGGTGATGGATGAATGAAGTTAAGGTAATTGAGAAAAAGGGGTGATGGTTGAATGGAGTTAAGGTAATAATAATAATAATAATAACACCTCTCAGCTGGGCTTGGCAGCTGAAAATGTTGCCCCACTGACACTTCTTATAGCAATATGATCAGCATCCTTTTGCTGCTGGTCAGAAAGCCCTTAAAAGTTGCTGAGCTGAATCTGATGTAAACAAATTGCACCTTGAATTGAGCAGGTAGGCTCTGCTGAAACTGCAGTCGTTTGACATTGAAATGAGTCTTCAGTTGCAGGAGATAGAAATGGCTTTCCTAACCATGAAGCTGGTTTTAACCATGAGCAGGTCTGTATCTTTGCATTTATGACTGACCTGCACATAGCTAAACTCATTGGGTTATATAGCTGCAGACAGTGCTACTACACAAGTATTCTATGTACATTCAGTACTAGATGGTACAAAGGGCTGATTGATTTATGTATGGATTGACATTTACTGCTTTCATTTGGTAAAACACTGGTTAGTCAATAGGAGACAGAATGTCAGAGTGGGGAACTGCTTGTCAGTCTAGATTGGAGTTACCAATAGTGTCTCACAGTGCTCTGTAGTAGGTTTGCTTTGTTTTGGCCAATTAATCTTGAGCATAAAAGTGAGAAATGGGGTGTAGGTAACAAGATGTGCTGATGGTTGCAAAGAGAGCGATGTAATTATTTCAGTAAAAAATGCCCTACACTTAAGACATATATACACACATACATTAACAGAAAGCGTGTATTACTATGCAGCTAAATTAGTAATGGATAAAGTCTTACCACAAAAACACAGGATAGTAAGGGAGAGGAAGGGGAGAAATTGAATACCATTGTGGAAGTATCAACTAGAGAAAACTATAAAGCAGTTAAGAGAAGTGGCACTGTGTTAGAAGAGTACAGAAGAGGGAACAGATCAACAAAAATACTCAAAAAAATGGACGTGATAAAAGCAATGCGCAGTATCAGAACAGATCAGGATCCTATTGTGCACTGTCGTAAATAATAAACTAAAAATATCAGCACAGGTAGAAAAACTTAGAAGATATGCAGATAAATATAAAGGAAAAGTACAAAATGAGCAGTGACCCAAAAATGTTTTGTAGAGAATTGAGAAACAAGGCAAAATTAATTGAAACACCACCAAAATAAAAAAAGAAATAGATATGTTTTGGAGAAATAGCTATGAAGATCCCATTTAACATAAAGATGCTAAATAGATAGAAGAAATAAAAGAAAAAATAAGAAGTTCAAATATACAGGATATGAAATGGAATGACGTAACGACCAGAGAGATTGAAACAAAGTTAAGAAAAGGTCTTAAATGGAAAATTCCAGGCCCAGATGCAATACCTAACATTTGGCTAAATGTATTAACATCTTTACATGAAGACTTGGCCATGAGTAAGAACTATTTAATGAGCACCTCAAACAGACAACCAGCCTGGTTGACAACAGGAAAAACAATACTCCTACTTAATAGTGAACCTGCAAGCTATCCTAAAAACTATAGACATGTAAACTATACACTGGAACTGATGTCAATAGAATCTATAGTCATTTAGAAGAAAACTCATTCTTGGCAATAGATCAAAAGGGTAATAAAAGTAAGTCGTATGGAAAAAAGGATCATTCTCTGTTAGTCATAATGGAGAACAGTAAAAAGGGGAAGAATCTAAGTATGGCATGGATAGATTACAAACGCATTTGGCAGTATACCACATTCATGGATAAAAGAGTGCTTAAAAATATTTAACGTACACCCTACACTGACCGATTACATTACAGTGACAATGAAACAGTGGCAGGCCACTTTGCAGTTAAGCCATGGTAAAGAACAAATTATTATTCCAGGGATAAATATTCAAAGGAGAATATTCCAGGGTGACTGTCACCGCTGCTCTTTTGTCTTGCCCTTAACCCATTAAGTTGCCTATTTAATAAATTAGGTCATGGCTACAAATTGGTTCCCAGAAAACAATGAAGTGTAAAGACTTCTCATTTTCTTTTTGTAGATGATTTAAAACTGTATAATTCATCAGATGAGGAACTGAAAGCACAGCTGTAAGTAGTCAAAACTTTTTCAGATGATATAAGATTGTCATTTGGTCTTGATAAATGTACAAAAGCAACAGTTAAAGCAGGAAAGCTGCAGCACCAAAAAAATATCAGTCTTGGACAGGAATGTGATAAAGGAACTTGAGCAGGAGGGAGTGTATAAATATTTGGGAATTGATGAAGAATCAACAATACAACGTGAACAAATGAAAATAAAACTTAGGAATATTTTCGATAACTAAAATTAATACTGAAAACAGCACTGACATCTAGGAACAAAGTTCATACTATAAACCAATTTGCTTTTCCTGTCCTAACTTACAGTTTTGGAGTGACTGACTGACTCCAAAAGGTGTTGGATCGGTTGGACAGGAAAACAAGAAAGATGCTTCATGCTTATCAAATGATTTATAAAAATCAGTGTATACCAAGACTATATAATCCCCATTCTGAAGGAGGTATTGGCCTCCTCGAAATTGATTACATGTATAGATTTGCAATCACAGGGCTGCATACCTATCTGCTGACCTCACAAGATGCAAACGTAGTGAAAGCTTTGACACACGAGCAGAGCAATTCCAAGATGACTTCCCTGCTTAGTTTAACAGAAGTATATCAGCATCAAGTGGGAATGGAAATCCAACCAGAAGTAGATAAAAATCAGACAGCAACTGAATGTGCCAAAAAACAAAAGAAAGAATATAATGTGAAGGATCAGATGAGAACTGAGAAAATATGGAAAATGCATAAATATAGTTGCAAGTATAGAAAACTCATGGAACAACCTCATGTTGATCAGGCTCAAATACAGGAATGGTTAAGGAGAGGTGAATTTAAACCAAAAGATGAAAGGTTAATATTGGCAGCCAAAGACATTGGACTATGTGCACAGTGTTTTACAAAGTCCATTGAACATGTGGGAGAAACAGGCAGATGTAGGTTTTGTAAAACAGAATTGGGAACAGTCACAAATCTTGTTGCTGGTTGTGATATATTAATGGAAGGAGGACAAGTTGCTCAATTCCTGCTTTCCCTTAAAACTCATGTCTGTCTTGATTTCAAGCCAAAATGTTTTGTATGAGTACATGATTCAATCTTTTCTGTTGTAGACATCACAGTTGAATTGGGTTAAAAGGTGAAGACCTGTGTTATTGGCATCATGTCTTATTGGTTCATAGGTTCATAGGTTCATACTAGGCTATCTGCCCGAGGGCATTTACAAGCCTAGCCCATAGTTTTGTGGCTTACGCCACCCCTTTAGTATGGGGAACTATACCCATTATTTTGCTGTGCCTCTGTCGAGCAGTGACACTGAGGTAATCCCTGGGGTATATCTGCGATCTCCCATCCATTGGTCAAGATTTCTCTTGAACAAGGCCAGCGAGGTGCTCTGCCTCACATATACCGGGATTTTATTCCACAGCATAGGGAGTCTTTGGGTGATGAATCTATCCCTCCAGCACGTCCTATTAATAGCCGTGTCGAGGTTTAAGTCTCCCGCCCTTGTGGCTCTGACGGATCTAGATTTTTTGAGGTGAAGCATATTCATCAAATCTGGGTTTGACATGGCCTTGTATGTTAGGCAAAGGTCACCTCTGAGCAAGCGGTAAGCGACTGAATAGAGCTGGAGTTCTTTCAGTTGGGCAGCATAGGACAGATGTTTGAGACCCTTAATCCTTTTGGTGAGGAACTTTTGTGGCCTCTCCAGCTGCTGCAAGTGTCGGGTCAGATACATTCCGAATGGGGCATTGTACTCAATCATTGGTCTGATGAGTGATGAGTATAGGGAGACTATGACCTCCCTTGATCTAGATGAGAATCCCTTCATGATAAGGTGGGCAATGTAGAAGGTCTTCCTAACTGCTTTAGCTACATGGGTGTCGAATGACAGACTACTATCAACCTGGGTCCCCAGGTCCCTGATAACTTCTTCTGTGCTCAGTGGATTGCCACCTATTTGGTAGCTAGGGGTAACCTTGTTTTTCCCGAAGGGTATGACTATGCATTTTTTGGCATTTAACTTTAGGCCATGGCTCTGGCACCAGTTATCCGTTTCTGTGAGACCCTTCTGAAGGATATCTGTGTCAGATGTGTTTTCTACTATGGCCCAGTTTGCAGTCATCTGCAAACTTTGTCAGCCATAACCCTCCTGTGTTTGCTTGTACTTGGAAAAGTAGATGCCAAACAAGAGTGGGCCCAGGACTGAGCCCTGTGGTACACCACTTGTGACAGGCTTTGAGTCTGACATGGCGCCAGCAACTCTGACCCTGTGGGTTCTGTCACTCAGCCAGTTTGCAACCCATCTTGTGATGTATGGGTTAACATTTAAGCTGATGAGTTTTTCAATGATACCCGAGTGGGGTATTGTATCGAAGGCCTTCGCCAGATCGAGGTAGGCTGTATGGACTGCCTTTCCCTCATCAATGGCTTTGGTGACTGTTTGAAAAAGTCAACCAAGTTTAGAAGGCATGATCTGTCTTTGACAAAGCCAAACTGGGATGGATCCAAAGTCTGCAAATTCCCTATGTCTTTATTTATGAGGTCCATTATGATCCTCTCCATGGCTTTGCAGATAAGGCTTGTCAAGCTAATGGGCGGTAATTTCCAGGGTCGGTGGAGGCACCGCCTTTGTGAAGTGGGACCACAGTTGCAGTGCGCCACTCCTGGCACGTATCCAGAGGTAAGACTATGATTAAACAGCTGTCCTAGCTGTGGGTTTAATTCCTCGTTGAGTTCGTGGAGCACACAGCCGGGGACACCATCAGGTCCCATGGATGCTGTGTTTTTTGCTTTGGAGAGAGCAGTTCTCACTTGGGCGTTGGAGATGTTTGGGGGGCTGCAATCGCTTGGTATAGATATCTCTCCTTTTGGGGGGGGGGAGTTTGCACTGAACCTGTCAGCCAGTATGTTGGCAATGTCTGTAGGATCAGTAATCTTCACATCATTTTGAACTAGTTCTGAGCATATCTGGGAGTTTCCTCCCAGGTTTCTAACATAGCTAAAGAAGGCCTTATGATTGTCTTTTGAGTCATTAGCTATTTTTCTCTCAAAATTTGCTTTGGATGATTTTTATGAGAGTTCTTAGTTTTTTACTTATAGTGATCAAGGGTGTCTTACCTTTTAAGGATTTTGCTCTATCTTGTAGTAGCTTCCTCCTTTTGTTGTAGAGTTTGTTTATGGCTGGGGTCCACCAGACTGGACGCTTGCCTTTGGTACAAAGAGTCTTTGTTTTGCTTGGGATTGCCTTATCCATGCAGTCCTGCAGGTGCTGGTAGAAGGCATTTGTAAGTGATTCAGCGGCTTGAGTACTGTTTTCCGCCGGCTCGGGGGCCTTAAAGGAGACCACACTAGTCTTTAGAAGTGTGAAGTCGGCTTTCGAGAAGTTCTTTACTGTGGTCTTTTTTATTTCAGGTGGGGGTGGGATGAGGACCTCCAGCGAGATTAGTTTGTGATCTGATCTCACCAGTGAGGGGTATACTTCCGGTGTTGAACATTGTGCTCCCATGTTCGTGATGATGAGATCAAGTATGTTATATTTACAGGCTATAACCATGTCTGCTGTTTAACTTCTTTCTAGTCATTGATACAGGTATTGTGAATATTTATGTTTTGTTAACGTTCTTTAAGGATTACATATCTATGTGCATTTGTATCATATTTTTTTATATATCTCTATTTATATGTAATATGTATATTTATTTTCCAGGTCTTTCTGTTAGACACATCTCCCATGTTTTATATTTTCATTATGCTTTTGTTGTTCATGCACGTGTGTATTACACAAGTAGGTTTCCTTTTACTCTTGTTTAATTAGCTACTGTGTTCTTAATGTGGGTTGACCAAAAGTGACATGAGCTGGCCTAACATTATATGGTTCGTCAAATGATTTCTTGTAGTGTTTCTTCAGGAAGTCTTTTGTGAAACCTATGGTTTCATATTATTTCTAGTCCAAAAAGCTGCGTAAACACCCCACAATATGGTAGGCCAGAAAAGTTTTTTTTTTTTTGGATGATGCTAGAAAATACCTCCTTCAGTCCTCCTGGTTTGGATGATTCATAGGTTCATAGATTAGTACTAGACTTATTGTCTTTGCTGGCCATTTTAAGCCTAGCCAATTTACCCCATGTGAGAATCCAACCCTGCAACTTGTGTCTGCAAGGTAAACACCTTAACCATTCTGCCATCCTCCCACCCTTGTGATAAAATCACAAAACATGTAGATTGGTTTGAACTGTCGCCCAATATATGTACTTGAGAGGGAGGTAAAGACACTTTACAGCATGGTAATTTCTGTCACTTGCTTTGTTTGCTCACATAAAAGTTTAGTACATTTCAGTTTACAAGGAGATAGTCATTGTGTTAGCTCCTTATAGCTTACAGTAGTGAAGGATTAATGCTTTTCTGCAGGGTTAGACTCTCTGGGAACCAGTGAGGCAAATACCCTGGGTTCCCCAAGTGTATAGGGGCTACATGTTTTACTACAAAGTTTTGTTACCTTTGTTGTAGAGTACCTGTTTGGTAGTATGAAAGGACAAAATACAAATGTATATATATTGTATATTTGTCAGGTCTGAAAAGCTAAATGCAAATTGAATCTGAAAAGTTTAGATACCTGTGACCCTGCATATGATTGAGCAAGTTCAGATGTTCATCGTGTTACCCTGCTGCAGTCATCACACTTGGGGTTATCCTGTCATCAGGCGGTCTCGCAGTCGGCCAGATTTCCAAAGTTTTGGTCCGACGTCGGTTGCTGTCGCCTCATCCCTGACGTCAGTGTGCCAGGGGTACATATATTGCAACCAACGCCATTTTCTTCAGTCTTTCTTGCCGCGCGGTGCCCGAAGCAGAAGCAGTTCGCAAGTGCCAGTCGGCCGACTCCTGAGATTTTCAAATTCGAATTTCAGACCGAAGTCTTCTATAAAGCTAAGTACCCCATTGAGGAAACTTTTCTTGCCTCAGACCGATGTCAGAAAAAGTTAACAACTGTATTTCTTGTGGGAAGCAAATACCTCATAAGGATTTTCATTCTTATTGCATACCTTGCCTAGGCCCTGATCACGACGTCACTTCTTGTCATTTTTGTGCTAGATTTAATAAACGTACTATTAAAAGATGATTTGATTTCGCACTACACTTTTTTGGTAGAAAATTTAACTATAACATGCATCGGCGCTACTGACTACCGGCGTGCACAAAAAGCGCAGGGACAAGGACCGACAGCCCAGGCCTAAGCCCGATTCCGAGGCCTCGGTTGATCCGGTCTCTGGTTATCAGTGAGGCTCCGACGCAGCCTTTGACTACCGCAGTTCTGGAACCCGAGACCGCTACAGATATTTTGACGGAATGTACTAGGCCGACGCAGCCTTTTACTTCAGGCCCTTCCGACGATTTACCTTCCAAGGATGTCAGTACTTCTGAAACGCCATCGGTTTCTGAAGGCGTTTTCAGACCGACGACTCTTACAGTCAAAACGTTTTCCAAGTCGAAGACTCCTTCTAAAGCGAAAAAGGCTTCACTTCATTCTCCTGATCAAGGCCCTATGCCTAAGAAACAGATGCTCAAAATGGCTGAAGATTTGATTTCTCTTATCAGGGGTTCACAGCCTCCTCCTGACAAAAGGCCTAGACAAGAGGAAGATTCTGCTTCCTCTGAACAACTGTCTATTTCTTCGGATTCCTCTGAGGACCAAGACTATTCCTTCTCTCCTTATGAAGATTCTGATGCTGAGGACTCTATTCCCTCAGCTTCCCCTCCAGAAGATTACTCTCTTGGGGAAACTTTACACACCATGAGGGAACATTTTCACTGGGAAGGTCAGGATTACTCTGATTCCAAGAAAAGGCTCAGAGAGTTTCTTTTACTCCCCCAACACAGACCTCTAGCCATCCCTCCTGTTTTGGACATTGTGGATGATGTCTACTTAGAATCCAGTTTCAAACCTGACTCTCTACCTCCTGCCCCGGCCACGCCTGACAGATACTACAGAGTACCTGATTCCCACAAATTCCTTTACAAAAGCCCAGTAGCTGACCCAGAGACTATCTCCCAGGGTCCCAAGGGGGCTAAGGCTTCCATGGCTAAAAATCCAGTACCTTCTGAAAGGGATTCAAGAGCACTAGACAGATGGGGGAAAAAGGTTTACACCTCAGCGACTTTAGCTATGAGAGCACTAAACTGTCAATTTCATATGCTTAAGTATCAGCAATTTCTGATCTCTCAGTTAAAACAAAAGATAACCTCCCTCCCTCAACAATCTGAAATGAAAGAAGTACAGGTTTTGTTGCACGCCACTGAGCAGGTGGGCAAACATACCTTACAATGTGGGTTTGATTCTTTAGAGGCCTCCTGCAGAGCAGCTGTCACTGGATCAGTTATACGTAGGCATGCCTGGTTAAAGGAACAAAGTCTGCCTGATCATGTTAAAGTAAAACTACTAGATACTCCCTTACAGCAGGATGTTCTTTTTGGTGTTAAAGCAGAAGAAGCTTTAAAGAAAATAGAAGATAAGTTGAAATCAATGCAGACAGTCAAAGATTTCCTACAAGTACAACCCCCTCGCTTCAGCAGAAACTGGCCAACAAAACATTGGTCCTTTTCAGCCACTGACAGGCCTCAGAGGGGTAAGTACAGGCGCCCAAGGGGCAGAGGACAACCACAAACTCAGTATAAGCCTCGCCAATGGGGCACTGCAACCCAGAAAGGAGGAAAAGACAGATCTCAACCCACCAGAAGGCAAACTCAATGACTTGCACCTGTGCTGGCCAAACAAAGCTCTTTTGTCAGCCCCCTTGGGGGGAAAACTAGCACTATTTGCAGACAACTGGCACATGGTCACAAAGGACAAATGGGTTCTAGACATAATTTTACGAGGATACAGATTCCACTTTCACACCTTGCCAATAAAAAGAGGAATGCCAAACCTGCCACAAAATCAAAGGGCAGAGGCTCAAAAACAAATTACAGCTCTCATGGCCATGAGAGCCATTCACAGGGTACCAACTCAAGAGCAAGGCCAAGGATTTTACTCAAGACTCTTCCTAGTACCCAGAAAAGAAAATGCTTGGAGACCAATTCTGGACCTTTCAATTCTAAACACTTACTTACAAGTTCCCAAATTCAAGATGCTAATACTACAGCAGCTACTTTCCATGTTGGGCAAGGAAGCATGGCTGGTAACGTTGGACCTCAAGGAGGCATACCTGCATGTCCCTATCAGACAAAGTTGCAGAAGATACCTCCATTTCATTGCAGATTCAACCCATTATCAATTCTCTGCACTGCCCTTTGGCTTATCTACTGCTCCCAGAGTATTCACAAAATGCCTGGCACCAGTAACTGCATACTGCAGACAAAGGGGAATTCAAATATATCCATATCTGGATGACTGCCTCATCCAAGCAGAAAGAAAAGACATTCTCTTACAACATCTGGCTTTTGTGAAGCATCTACTAAATTGCCTGGGGTACACAGTAAACGAAAAGAAGTCAAAACTAGTACCCTCACAAAAAATGACATTCCTGGGTGCCAGCTTGGAGACAATGGCCCAGAAAGCTTATCTTACACCAGACAAGCAATTACAACTGACTCAATATTTCAAGACAGTGGCAGCAAAGATCCAATTAACTGCAAGAAAAATTCTGCAGGCTTTGGGCTTCATGGCATCTTGCATACTGATAATACCATTTGCTAAACTGCATATGAGGAAATTACAGTGGTACCTAAAAAGCGTATGGTCTCAACACAGCCACAGCTTGGACGCAGTGATATCTCTCATTCCCTGCCTTCAACAAGAATTTTTATGGTGGGCACAGGCATGTCACCTCAACAAGGGTCAGCCTTTCACCTTGCCCCCACCCAGGCAAACTATCACAACAGATGCTTCAGACTATACCTGGGGGACACACATGGCAGGGCAATGCATTCAAGGCCTATGGACTGCAGAACAAAGAAAACTGCACATAAACCAAAAAGAGATGCTAGCTGTACAGAAAGCTCTGACAGCCTTCAAGGATCTACTACAGCCAGGACAACTTGCAATAAAGATGGACAACACCACAGTAATGTGGTACATAAACAAACAAGGGGGCACACATTCCTACCCTCTTTGCAGGCAAGCAATAATCTTATGGAACACAGCTCTGGCCTACCAAGTCCAGTTACAAGCTCAATTCCTGCCAGGACAGAAAAACACATTGGCAGACGACCTAAGCAGAAACATCAAAGATCCCCACGAGTGGAAGCTAGACCCACAAATATTTACAATGATAACTCAAAGATGGGGTCTACCAAATATAGACCTGTTTGCCAGTCCTCAAAACTACCAGCTGACAAAATTTTGTACAAGGACATTCCACCATCAAGCTTGGAAAGTGGACGCTCTCTCCTTCAGTTGGAAAAACCTGACAGCATACGCCTTTCCTCCATTACCTCTTCTCACAAAGGTTCTCTTGAAGGTCAAAAAGGAGAAACCTCGACTGATTCTCATAGCCCCAGACTGGCCACGCCAGCACTGGTACCCGCTATTGAAGAATATGGCTCACAGCCCGCCATGGATATTGCCTCAAATACCTCATTTGCTCACGCAGCAAGACAAGCAGATTCTACATAGCCAGATCAAAACCTTAAACCTGGCTGCATGGCAAATCATTTAAGCATCCCACCAGCCCCTCTTTCACAAGCAGTACTGGATGTTATTCTAGAGGCCAGGAGGCCAAGCACCAGGAAGGCTTACTTGGACAAATGGAAAAGGCTTTGTGCTTGGAACCAAGCTAAAGGCCAAGACAAAACTCATATGCCTCACATTCTGCAGTATTTTCCTGAGATGTTGCATAAAGGACTTTCCTTCTCCTCCATTAAAATCCATGCTTCAGCTATTTCAGCTCATTACAACACAAATCCACCTTTATTTTCAAATCCTCTTCTAAGGCAGTTCCTCAGAGGGGCAAAAAACATTAGACCACCTAGAAGAGCCCCTACACCAACATGGGACCTCAGCTTTGTTCTGGAAAAACTAACGCTACCTCCCTTTGAACCAGCTTTTTCTGCAGACCTTCAGTTCCTATCCTGGAAGACTGCCCTGCTCCTGGCAATAACTTCTGCTAGGAGAGTCTCAGAATTACAGGCACTTATGGCAGTGGAACCTTTCCTCATTTTTCATCAAGACAGAGTTTCTCTACGAACTAATCCTTCCTTCATGCCTAAGATGGTTTCCAATGTAGCTTTAAATCAAACCATCCACCTACCCACTTTCTTCCCCAATTCACAGAACAAAGGTGAGAGACTCCTGCGTTCCTTGGACATTCACAGGCAGCTTCATTACTACTTGGATAAAACTAAGGCTTTCAGAAAAACTGACCAGCTCTTTGTTTCCTATGCTACAGCTTCTCAAGGGAGGGCCATATCCAAGCAAACCATTTCTAAATGGATAGGCCATTGCATATGATTCTGCTATACCCATCATGGGAAACCAGTTCCTCCTACCATTAGATCCCACTCTACCAGGGCAACAGCTACCTCTACAGCCTTTCTCAGGGGGGTTCCTACCAAGGAAATTTTAGAACCTGCAACTTGGAGTTCTGTACACACCTTCACCAAACACTATCACTTACCTCTTTATTCTAAGTCCAGGCAGGCTTCGCCACTGCAGTTCTGCAGGGCTTCATTGCCTCCACTAACCCTCTATGATGCCTCCACCCTACCTTAGCTTTGAGACTCAACCCAAGTGTGATGACTGCAGCAGGGTAACACGATGAACATAGTACAGTTTTGTACCTACGTAGTGTTCACCCTGCTGCAGTCCAGGTTACCCTCCCTCCAACCCCTCTGATCTATTGGCTAAATCTTTGCTATGCCTTTCTGATGTATTTGCTTATAGCTGAAGGGATTTTGTGTTTGTACAGTGTTCACACCTTTTGGTACTAATTTGGGTCACCTTTTTGGGGGCACCTGACATCTGGGGCAAGAAAAACTGAAGAAAATGGCGTCGGACCAAGACTTTGGAAATCCGGCCGACTGCGGGACTGCCTGACGACAGGATAACCCCAAGTGTGATGACTGCAGCAGGGTGAACACTCGAACATCTACATTTATGGTAGGTACAAAACTGTACTTTTCTTTTTCAGTACTTGTAATGACCAACTACTGGCAATGTAATAAAATAAATAAAAGTAATTTTATTAACTGTATGACTCAGAGCATACTAACATGAAATGCATGGAAGTATGACAAAAAAACAAATACTGTCTTTCGGCTTTTCCCGGTTAGCGGTCGCCACAACAGATCACCGGTCCATTAATGATTGGCAGTGGATTTTTATGGTGCCGAGTTGCCAGCCCGACACCCAACCTTCAAAGAAGGCACACCCAGAAAGTATGACAAAAGAGCATCCTATTTTATACACATTCCTGCTCTGTTTTAACACACAGTCATAAAATTACCTTCTACACAATTCAGTAAAATCTAGCTCAGTTCTCTTTAGCATCTGTAGCTTAGAAGTAGTTAAACAAGAGTTTTATGGCCTTTACTCGTGGGATTTGTACCACAAAAAACAAGTGATGAGAACATCAGTTTCTGATTATTAAATGAAGGGAATCGATTTCAAAGGTGTATCTGCACACAGTTAATATTTTTCTTCTTATGCAAGGTTTCCTCCATTACTTTCTAGGCTTGGCCTTTATCATCTTTAATAATACTGCTTACAGGGGCCTCCCTGAGCATTTTAGCACCTGGTATTAAGATGATCATGTGTTTACTTGTTTGTTAACTAGGTAATTTTACAGGCTGTGTCCACACCATTAGTATATTCACAAAGATATATACATTTCAGGCGTATTCAGTAAATCAACACTTGCATACAAGTAGGAATCGTACAGAGAGTCAGTGTGCTACGTTTAATTTAAGAAGACAATTTTGAGAGTGCTTTTTTGAAACATAATTAAACTGTCTTTGAATCTTAATGAATTTACAGTGAAGATTTTAGAGGGAAAGAAAGAGAGAGAGAGTTTACACAACATAGTTAATATAATCTGAGGTTTACTATTAGAAGGTCTTCCAGTTTTCAAATGCTGTTTATAGTGAGGAATTTTACAAAAGAGAGAGTTTAAATGACAGAGTTAATATATCTTGGCACATACCATAAACCATGCTTTGCAGTGAGTTATCTTAAGTATAATGATTAGTGTCTGGTAGCAATTTCTAGTATCATTTGCAGTGACATTTTTATAATTAAAGTTTATCTAACAGACGTGGTTAGGCCTATACAATTAAAATTGTTTTGAGTAACCAGTCAAGCCTTCAAAATTCTCCATAAACACAGGATTGCACCCAGTAGACTGTTGAAGTATAGCAAGCAGGTGTTTTTATTTTCTAGCCATTATGTATATAACAGGTACATTTGTATTCAGCCTCATTTTGTATTTTTTGTTTTGTATTTGTAATTTGTATTCAGGTGCTGTTTCAGTTTTACTGTAAAATGTGTATGGTTTCTACTGGTTTTAATATTGGAAGAAAGAGACTTCCAGGATGCTGGAGCTGTCCTTGTGAATGCCCTTTCACTTGTCTGCTTAGTAGGAGAGCTAGGTTGCTCACTGACCAGAGAGTGTTCTGTCAAGTGGGGACAGTACCTGTCGTGTAAGACTTCTTTGTGGGTTAGGAAGTGTTGTGGAGTGTGGCAGTCAGTTACCTTTCATTAGGGAGGTACAGTTTATGCTCACTAGCCATTTGCTTTTTTGTTGCAGAAGTACATTTGTGCTCTCTACTGTGGGTTGTGGTATAATAAAATGATATAAGACATTTTATTAGCAATGGCGTGCAATATGCTGTCTTGGGGGGGGGGGGGTTTGAGGAGTTTAATGCTGTTATTGGGAAGCAGTTTTGTAGGTGAGAGATAAATGGACCTAATTCTTGCACTGAGTAAAGATTGTTTTGCATGGTTATGCTGATATAATTCTCAGAGACTCTTAGACGTTAGTATGGGTTATTATGATAGTGAAAGAAATGATAACAAGAAACTGGAAGCAGGCTGCCATTCATTGGTTGAGGAGGTTAAACAGAGTTACAGCTCTAGTAGCTAGGGAAGCACAGATATGTTAGAAGGGGAAAAAGAGTAATAATTTACAAAACTGGAGTGTATGGTTTCAGTTATTAGGGAAGAGGAGATGATAGGGGGACAGTACGAGTTGTATAAATTAGGAAGGATGCACAGTTTTTTGACCTAGACAGTGAGAGAGGGAGGTATAAGATGTTAAAATAATGACAGATGACAGCAAACTAGTAATAGTGGTAAAGAGCAAGTTAAGGGTGGTATTATCAGAGCGGTGGCTAGAGAATTATAGTCTGCTTTATGTAGATACTGACAGCAGAGGCTTGCTAGGGTGGTAAGGCTTAACTCCAATGGCAGTTTTGTGTGGTCATAAATTATATAAATGATTAGCTCACTTTAGACAACAGCAATTTTAATTGGATATAATTTTATGCTTGGGCAGTTTTTCTTAATTGTATTTATTCATAGATGCACAGTGAGCCTATTTTTCATGTTGTGTGATGATATGCATACTGTTTATAACACTACCTCTATGCAGGTCATTGTTAGGGCCTATGAAGTAGGGAGTTATTTTGAAATGTCTCCATCCATCTGTCCACAACCCCTTTTTCCCAATTTGTGCATGAGGTCGGAGTATCACTTCAACACTGACAATCATCTAGAGCCAAGGGTCACACCACTGGGTGGCTAGTATATTCAGTATAGATTGAAAAGTTATAAGTCTGTAAATGTTGGACTGTGGTGGGTTGGTAATGTTACATTACCACATGTGTTTCTTTTTTTCTTGTCATAAACTCCCTAAGTTTGTATACAACTCTTTTTTTCTTTCTGTTGTCTAAGTCATTACAGTAAATGTGCTAAAAGTTTTTATTCTCACAGTTGCCATCAAAATAGCTGGTTACGTAGGATGTACTTAATATTGAAGATTTAAACAGAAATATGCTGTGGGTTTATCTTTGAATGACTGAATTGCATTTATGCAAAAGGTCGTTTCCGTGAACCATAATGCCGAAATACGGACAACATCGAAGGATCAAATGTCGAAAATGGTTTGCTGGAAAACCATTTCCGACATTTGATCCATGTGTTTGAATGGGAACAAAGCATTCGCTTATTTGCCATTCAAACACATGGTGAATCGCATTGTGGTTCTTTGCAGCCGTACTTTCGACGTTTTGCACGTCGCACATACAGCTTTCAACAAAATAAAGGTGAACCTATGCTGTGATGTAATTTAAAGAAGGTTTTTGATTACTGCTTTTATTAATGTTTTTTGTTAAATTTGTGTGCATAATGTTAATATATTTTTTAATGTACCTATTCCTATTTCTCTTATTTCTACAGTAATTATGTTAGTAAATTTATAAACAATTTGATTTGTTGGAGGACTTGGTTGACATCTTTGCAGTGTGCGAGTAAAAGATAGGTGCTGATCAGGAAGAAGACCTATGTATCACTGTCCTGGCCCTTGACTTGATACCTGATGGGTCTGATATTATTTTATTGGTGGTGGTGGTTGTCAGTCTTTGTGGAATACCAAATACATTTCTGCTGTTTTACTAAAGTCAATTGTCAGGTATTTCTCCAGAAGCCATTTTTTTTTTTGTAATCTGAAATATTTTTTCAGATGGATTTATAGCATTTTAGGAGAGTGGTTAGACTTGTAGAGTATAATAGCAATAGTTTATTGATGGAAGATTAAAATATATGAGTGGACTGATGACAGGACTTAAAGGATAACCTTGCATGTAATGTGCCATAGGAGTGATTACTTTAAATATTAGTTCATGTAGGCGGGAGGAGAGCCAGTTTTTTGACCCTTCTCTGAATTTTTTTTTTACTAGATGAAATAGTAACCGAGAGATTGGAGTGCCCTTCCATTTTCTGTTCTGTTTTGAAGGTTGTAAACATCGTTCCAGTTATTTGGCCCATTACCATGTGTTTGTAGATGTAATTTGAGACTTTGTATAGTGATGAGAGAACTGTATCCAGGCCTGAATGCATGCTGATTACTTAACAGGATGTCATATTTAATAACGTAGCACAGGAAGGCGACTTTAGTCAGTCAGCTATTATTAAATCACTATTAGTAGTAATTAGTATTATTAATAGTCCAGTTGCTGTTGGTCTGTTGTCAGTAGAGGAACCCAGTAAAGGTGTTTTATGGATGACGATAATTTTCGTGTTCCATCTGGATGGAAGTATGCCCATGGTGAAAATGAGATTCTATTATGTGCTTTAGGTGCCCTTAAGTGTAAGGGCTAGTTGTTCTGGGGACAATCTTAGGATGTGACACAGTAGGACCAGAATATTGTATACTGTTCTAAGGCCTGTAAAAGTGTTCATACTTCCTCTCTATTGAAAGTTTTGAAGTGAAATTTTGACATACTTCTGTGTCTATGAGGTGTTCGAGAAAAGGGTGGCAATTTGGTATTGGGTAAGGTGGTGGTGGCAGAACTTTATGGCCTTTTAGTAATGGAATACATAATCTAATTTAACATTGCATTACCTATTGATATGAGGGAGCACAATCGGTGCTAAGCTATAGCCTCCCACCAGCACTGTGAGCCAAAACCGCCATTGAATTTGGTGGTTGTTCTTTATTAATTAAAAAAAATAGCCAAAATAGAAGTATTGAAGCCTTTTTTTAAATTTAAAATGAAAAAAAAAAATGGGCTAAGATAGACATACTGTAGAGCTTCAGCTTTTAGAGTGAATCACTGGAGGGCTGGATGGACAAAGCAAAGGAAAGCCATGAATAAATAAATAAATAAATAAATAACATTGACCAGAATGAAATGCAATAGAGAAATCAACCGCACCTTTTTTTCTGCATTAGGCGATACACACACAAATAATAACTTCCTTTTCATTTTAAAGTTTGCCTGTTAAATCTTGCTATATTGTTTGCTATGTTTGTATGTTGAAAAAGGCTACCTGTTTTAGGTAAGTAGGTCAGAATAAGTTAAATTGTTTTCACTGTGTTATTTACCACCATTGGGATCAGACAAAACTGTATGTTATACCTCATTAAAAATGTCTTAGAATAGTCAAATACATGTACCAGTAAAGAGAAAGACAAAAACACAGGTTACCAGATGAAGAGCTCGGTCTTCACCTCAGAGCCAATAGTATGTATAAAAAGTTGAACTGCCACAGGGGAAGGAAAATTCTTTATTGCGAGGACAAAGTGAGCACTTTCACGACCTTTCAGGTTGCTTCATCAGACTTAATAAAATCATCCCATACTTTCCTTGATATATATATACTTTCAAAGTGACTAATCAGTTAAGACGAACAATTAAATATTTATATCAGACTCAATTAATTTAAAAATGGTAGAAAAAAACATAAATAGACATAAAACTGTTAAAAACAGTATGCAAGTTCAAATGTGAATGCCTATAGAACAATGTGGAAGGGAATTAGTGCTTTAAGGCTCTTGCCTTTACAAATTGTTTCAAAGAAACAGTTTCATTAATGCCTGGGGGTTTGTCTGCATTTAGTTGCAGAATCCATTTTTGCTCAGCCTCTTCTGTTCTATTTCTAATGTCACCCCCTCTGATATTTTCACTTCTACATGGTTGCAAGTATATATATCAAGGAGGGTATGGGATGTTTTATTAAGACTGATGAAGTGACCTGGAAGGTCGTGAAAGCGCTCACTTTGTCCTTGCAATAAAGAATTTTCCTTCTACTGTGGCAGTTTGACTTTTTATACATACTACATGTACCAGTAACTCTGTTCCTAATTAAATGACTTATTTAATTTGCCGTCCAATTTCCAAGTCCTTTAGGAAGCAAGGTAAACAAAGAACAGTTAGTTCTGTTCATGTTACACAAAATATGCGTACATAGCCGGCCTTAGGCATAGGCCAACTAGGCGACTGCCTAGGGCGACGCTCTATCAGGGGAGCTTTTCCCAGTATTTATTTGATGTAGGTAGACCAGGATGGGGACACTGGGTGGTGTGGGTCAGTCGCTGTGGATCACTCTTGCTTAGGGCACCAGTTGACCTAAGGCTGGTCCTGTATGCTTACAAAAAATAGTTATTGTTTGCCTTAAACCACGTTTCAGAAGAAAAAAAACTAGTCTGGAATAATTGTGTGTGTGTGTGAGATACATAAATTACATGGTACTAAAATTAGAGAACATGCTATGCCATCCCCTATGTAGGTGTGCATAGGGCCTGCTATGCATCCCCTATGTAGGTGTGCATGGGGCCTGCTATGCCATCCCCCTGTGTAGGTGTGCATAGGGCCTGCTATGCCATCCCCTGTGTAGGAGTGCATAGGGCCTGTTATGCCATCTCGTGTGTAGGAGTGCATAGGGCCTGCTATACCATCCCCTATGTAGCTGTGCATAGAGCCTGCTATGCATCCCCTATGTAGGTGTGCATAGGGCCTGCTGTGCATCCCCTATGTAGGTGTGCATAGGGCCTGCTGTGCATCCCCTATGTAGATGTGCATAGGGCCTGCTATGCCATCCTCTTTGCACATGTACATTCCCACACACGACCCATAAAGGCTTCCATGCCAAGTGCATCCCCTCCCCCCAGTGTGATACATGTACTATTCTGTCTGCTGTAGATGATGGTATTGTTGCATCCCCCCCAGTATGGGCAACCACTCCCACTGTCACTTGTTGGCACATTCAGTGCCAGAGGCGCCAGTTGAGCCTAGATAATCTGAGTCTTATGTAGGACTTTATCCTTCTGCTAAAAAGCACAGGATTTGAACTTGCAGTTAGATTTGGAGCTGTATATGTAGCAGACAGTGTGATGCTGTGGAGTCAGTCAACATATAGGGCCTGTTTCTCTAATTAGTGTATCAAAATCCTTTGAAACACTCACCATTCCTTCAGTTTCTGCATAAAGATTGCAGGCACTGCATTATTGGTCTATACTTCATATCTCATTTCTCATAAGCATGAGATAGCCTGCTAGAGTTTGTGTCCCGCCTCCTGAGGTAATCCTGGCCATCGCACTAATATACTTAGAGCTATGTTCACCCAAACCAGTTTACATATGAAGGCTGAACAGGGGAATACTTAATATGCAGCATTTTAACCCTACTTCTGTTTGAAAAGAGGATGTGAATCACATTTTAATTTCATGAAACAGAATCTTTCATGTTGTCCTCCTACCATTGATTCATTTGAATTGGGTTTTTACATCCTTCACACCTATATTGCATATCATAACCAGTCCTAACCAAAACCAGTCCCGAGTTTTGCTTGTTGTTCTTTATAAATAAAAAAAGAAACAACATTTTAGCCAAAAATAGAAGTATTGAGTCCATTTTTAAATTTAAAAGAAAAAAAAAACATTTTGGTCTAATTAGAAGTACTGTAGCCATTCAGCTTTCTTGGAGTGAATCACTGGAGGGCTGGGTGACAAAGCAAATGAATGAATAAATAGCATTGAACATAATCAAATGAAATAGAGAAATCAACTGCACCTTTTTCTCTGCATTAGGTAATATTCATACAAGTAATAACTTCCTTTTCATTTTAAAGTTTGCCTGTTAAATCATGATATATTGCTTGCTATGTTTGTAATTCTGAAAAAGCCTAACTGTTTTAGGTAACTAGGTCAGAATAAGTTAAATAGTTTCAAGTATTATTCACTACCATCAGGATCCAACAAAGCAGTATGTCATACCTCATTAAAAATGTCTTAGAAAAGTCAAATATATGCACCAGTAAATCTATTCCTAATTTAGTGACTTAGCCAATTTGCAGTCCAATTTCCTAGCGCTTTAGGAAGCAAGATAAACAAAGAACAGTTAGCTCTGTTCATGTTACACAAAACATACATAGAAAAATAGTTATTGTTTGCCTTAAACCTCACATCGAAAAACAAACAATAGTCTGAAATAACAGTGTGTGTGAGAGAGATACATAAATTACGTGGTACTACAAATTAAGAGAAGTTGTTTAATAATGAATGTTAGTCACAAATCACAAAACCGAGTTCCCTAATCTTACACTAAAAGATTATTTCCAGTATGCTTTATACTTCGTTTTTTTCCATGCGTAGTAGAAATCATTATTATAGTCAAGTTAAGTAATGAGTGTACCACTGAGATATGATACCAGTATTTCTTTTACGTCTGTTTGTAATTAGATTCTGTTGATCCGTGTTTACTGTTTTAAGTTTGAATTACCATTTCCCCTTCATTTTGGTGAGACGCACGACTGCATTGTTTACAGAAGATGAATATCAAACGTAGATGTTCTTCATTCCACATTGCTGCAGTCCTAACCATTGGGTAGTCCGCTGTCCAGTCGGCCCGAATACCAAAGTATATGGCTGACGTCGGTCAAGGCGCATTAGACTGATGTCAGGACGTCAGGGTACTAATGCGCATGACCGACGTCATATCCTCAGTCTTTTTTGCCGCATGGTCCGATGCAGAAGCAGTTTTGCGAGTGCAGGTTGGCGTTCTGAAATTTTCTGAAGTCGGAGTTTCAGACCGAATCAAAGTTGGCTAAGTACCCGTTGGGGAACATTTTGGTTTTTCTTGCCTCAGTATTTAACCGGATGTCAGAAAAGTGAATAACTGTATTTCTTGTGGGAAACAGATACCTCATAGGGATTACCATACTTTGTGTATACCTTGTTTAGGGCCTGAGCACGACGTTGTTGGATGCCGCTCTTGTGCTAGATTTAACAAACGCACTATTAAGAGAAGGTTAGACTGTGCCAGGTTAGTGTTTGGGAAGCGTTGTAATTATAAAATGCCGCCGGATGCTCCGGCCCGCTTCCAAAAGCGCAAGGACAAAGCAGCAAAGCCTAGGGTTGAAGAACCGCAGTCCCGGACGTCCGGTTCTTTAGAAGGCTCAGTGGAGCCAGAAGTTTTGCCAGGAGTTTCTGTGGAGTCTCAGGCAGAGACTTTACTGTTACAGGATGTGCCCTCTCAGGAGGTAGGCCAGGCTGAGGGGCTTCTCAGGTAACTGTTCTTCCCTCTCTTCCTAAGGTAGTTAGAGCCTCTCCTTCTGTTTCCAAGACTTCTTTGAGAGGTAGGCCAAGTTTAGCTTCAGTGGGGCTTCTCCTAGCACTTCAGGTTCTGTGCCTAAGAAACATATGCTTAAAATGGCAGAGGATTTGATTACTATGATTAGAGGTTCTATGCCCCCTCCTGATAAGAGGCCTAGGGTGGAGCCTGAGTTTGAGAGTTTTGAACAGTGTTCAGAGGCTTCTGAGTCTTCGGCTGAAGACTTGCAGGAGTTTCCTCATTATTCTGATTCTGATGTGGATGATTCCACTCCTTCAGCTTCTCCTCCTGAGGATTTTTCATTTTCAGAGACTCTGCATTCCGTGAGGGAGCATTTTAAATGGGAAGGCCAAGATTTCTCTGATTCCAGGAAGAGGCTTAGGGAATTTTTGTATTACCCCAGCATAGGCCCTTAGCTATACCTCCTGTGTTGAATGTGGTGGAAGATGTTTTGCAGAGGCTTCCCTGAACCCTGATTCTTTGCCTCCTGCCCCTGTTAAACCTGATAGGTACTATAGGGTGCCTGAAGCTCATAAGTATCTTTTAAGAGTCCTAGGGCAGACCCAGAAATTGTTTCTCAGGGGCCTAAGGGTGTTAAGGCCTCGGTTGTTAAAAATCCTGTTCCCTCTGATAAAGAGGCAAGGGCTTTGGATAGATGGGGAAAGAAAGTGTATACTTCTTCCACTTTAGCCATGAGGGCGTTGAATTGTCAGTTTCACATGCTAAAATATCAAAATTATCTCCTTTCACAATTGAAATCTAAGGTGGATGCTCTGGCGGAAGGTATTGAGTGTAAAGAGTTGCTGGATTTAGTTCATGTGTCTGAACAAGTGGGTAAGCATTCTTTGCAATGTGGTTTTGATGCTGTGCAGGCCTCCTCGAGGGTGGCTGCCACTGGTTCTGTTCTTCAGAGGCACGCTTGGTTGAGGGATCAGAATTTAGCTGAGCATGTTAAGACAAGGATTTTGGATGCTCCTTTACAGTCTGATGTGTTGTTTGGTTCGCCTGTGGAAGCAGTTTTAAAGAAAATGGAGGACAAGGCTAAATCTATGCAGACTGTTAAAGATTTTTTGCAGGTGCAGCCTCCAAAGTTTAGCAGAAATTGGCCTACTAAGGGATGGACATATCCTGCTTATGATTCCCAGTCTAGGGGTAGGTCTAGACATGGTAGGGGCAGAGCTCAAGGTTCTTTTAGGCCTAGAACAGGGAGTTCTCCTGCTCAGACGTCTGGTGAGGGCAGGGGTCAGTCCTTTCGTAAACAGACCTAATGACCTGCCTTTTCAGCTGCCAGTTCATTCTCGTCTGGCAGCTCCTTTGGGAGGAAGACTGTCTCTTTTCAAAGAAAATTGGGATTTAATTACTCAAGACAGATGGGTTTTGGATATCATTCACCACGATTACAGGTTTTATTTCCATACCTTGCCCTCTTTCAAAGGCATGCCAGACGTTCCTCCTCCACAAAGGAAAGAGGCTCACAAGCAAATTTCTCTGTTACTCCAAATAGGGGCCATTCAGCCAGTCCCTGTACCAGAAAGGGGCCTAGGATTTTATTCTCGCCTGTTCCTAGTACCAAAGAAGGGGAACACGTGGAGACCAATTTTGGATTTATCTATCCTCAACACTTATCTGGACATTCCCAAGTTCAAAATGTTGACGTTACAACAGCTTTTACCTCTGCTGGGCAAAGATCACTGGATGGTAACTTTAGATCTCAAGGAAGCTTACCTTTATGTGCCTATAAGACTAAGTTGCAGAAAGTATCTGCTTTCGAGCTGGAAATTCTCATTATCAGTTCTCTGCATTGCCCTTTGGCTTATCTACTGCCCAGAGTATTCACAAAGGTTCTGGCTCCAGTGATAGCTTACTTCAGGCTAAAAGGAATTCAAATCTATCCTTATTTGGACGACTGCCTGATTCTGGCTCAAGAAAAGGAAGACCTTCTACAGCATTTGGAATATGTCATAGCAGTGCTAAGATGCCTAGGGTATTCTGTGAACGAAATAAAGTCCAGTCTAGTACCCTCTCAAGACATGTGCTTTCTGGGTGTGAGACTGAATACAGCAGCCCAGATGGCCTTTTTAACCCCGGACAAACAAAAGAATCTTTCCAGTTACTTCCATCAATTATCTCTTCAGTCCGGGCTGACTGCAAGGACAGTCCTTCAAGCCTTAGGGTTCATGGCATCTTGTATTCTGGTGCTTCCCAATGCCAAACTGCATATGAGGAAGCTGCAATGGTATCTCAAAAATGTATGGACACAGCACTGCCAGGATTTGGACACTGTCATTCAAATAATACCTTGCATTCAAAAAGAATTTTTGTGGTGGGCTCAGGAATGTCACCTAAACAAGGGACTCTCTGTGACCCGGCCAGAGGCGAGTCAGATTTTAACGACAGATGCCTCGGACATTGCTTGGGAGCTCATCTAAATGGAAAGTGGATACAAGACAAGTGGCCTGCCAGACTTCAGCATCTACATATCAACATGAAGGAGATGTTAGCAGTCCAGTTTGCATTAATGGCTTTCAAGGAGTTACTTCTTCCAGGGCAGGTGTTGATTCTAACAGACAACACAACTGTCATGTGGTACATCAACAAACAAGGGGGAACACATTCTTATCCTCTATGCAGGCAAGCAATGATTTTATGGGAAACTGCGCTCAGCTTGCAACTAACTCTACAGGCAAGGTTTCTGCCGGAGCACAGAACTCCTTAGCAGATGTGTTAAGCAGACAAATCATGGATCCCCACGAGTGGAAACTGGATCTTCATGTATTTCAGAAATTGACAGTGTCATGGGGAACTCCAGACATAGATCTGTTCGCTTCTCCACTAAACCACCAGCTGCCAAAGTTTTGCACAAAGGGGTTTCATCACACAGCTTGGAAAGTGGATGCTCTTTCTTTCAGTTGGAAAAATCTTCATGTGTATGCCTTTCCACCTCTGCCTCTTCTTCCAAAGGTGCTCCTAAAGGTCAGACAAGACAAGCCAAGGATGATTTTAATAGCTCCAGATTGGCCTCGGCAACACTGGTACCCACTACTAAGGAGTCTGGTAAGGAAGCCTCCATGGCCTTTGCCTTTGATTCCACATCTGTTATCTCAGAAGGACGGTCACCTGCTCAATGTCAAGCTTCACTCTCTTCATCTAACAGCCTGGCATATTCTGTTCTGAAACACAGCAGGTCTCAACTTCCTCAACAAGTTTTAAATGTGATTATGGAAGCCAGAAGACCTAGTACAAGGAAGGTGTACGCAGAAAAATGGAAGAGATTTTTATTTTGGAGTGCAGCAAAGAATTTGGAGATTTCTGAGCATAATTTGAGTGTGGCTCTTCAATATCTTACTGAGTTATTGGACAAAGGTTTGTCCTTCTCTTCCATTAAGATTCATGCTGCAGCAATTTCAGCTCACTATGATTGTGACCCACCATTGTTTTCGCATCCTTTGTTCAAGCAGTTTCTTAGAGGGGCAAAGAATATAAGACCCCCACGTAGAGCTCCTACTCCTGCTTGGGATCTCAATTTTGTGTTGGAAAAACTTACTCTACAACCTTTTGAGCCTGCGGCTACTGCTGAATTGAAATACTTGTCATGGAAGACTGCTTTTTTGTTGGCTATTACTTCTGCAAGAAGGGTTTCTGAGTTGCAGGCCCTTATGGCAGTAGAGCCCATTTGATTTTCCATAAGGATAGGGTATCATTACGCACTAATCCTTCCTTTATGCCTAAGGTGGTTTCTAGTGTGGCTTTAAACCAAACTATTCATTTGCCTACTTTCTATGCAGATCCCCAAAATAAGGGGGAAAAGATTTTGCACACTTTAGATGTACATAGGCAGTTGCGTTATTATTTAAGCAGGACTAAGGATTTCAGGCAGTCTCAGCAGTTGTTTGTTTCTTTTGCTTTGAGTTCTCAGGGCAAGCCTGTGTCTAAGCAAACTATTTCTAAGTGGATTGGGTTTTGCATTTCATTTTGTTATTCCCATCATGGCAAGGAGATTCCAGCTGGGATTAGGCCTCATTCCACTAGGGCTACTGCCACTTCAACAGCATTTCTAAGGGGGGTGGCAACTAAGGATATTTTGGAGGCAGCTACTTGGAGTTCAGTGCATACTTTCTCTAAGCATTACCATCTTCCTCTCTACTCTAAATCTAGGGCTGGTTTTGCCACAGCTATTTTGCAAGGCATGTTGACAGCTCCTGCTTCCTTATGATTTGCCAGCCTCCCTTAACTCTGCTTTGGGATTCTACCCAATGGTTAGGACTGCAGCAATGTGGAATGAAGAACATAGTACAGTTTTGTACCTACCATAAATGTAGATGTTCGAGGATCCACATTGCTGCAGTCCAATTTACCCTCCCTCCTTCCCCTCTGTGTTTAGGGGTGGTGGTGTGGGTTAGGATATACTCTTGTACATTTGTATATATTGTATATATGTTTGGTGCAGGGTTTTTTGGTTTTTTGTTTTGGGCCTTGTCTTTTTAGGGTCTTCTGACATCTGGGGCAAGAAAAGACTGAGGATATGACGTCGTTCATGCGCATTAGTACCCTGACGTCCTGACATCAGTCTAATGCGCCTTGACCGACGTCAGCCATATACTTTGGTATTCGGGCCGACTGGACAGCGGACTACCCAATGGTTAGGACTGCAGCAATGTGGATCCTCGAACATCTACATTTATGGTAGGTACAAAACTGTACTTTTCTGAAAGGCTTTATTAATGAGATTTCTTACGGGTAGATTTTTACTCTTACTTTTGAGATCAGCTACTCTTGGTCGGAGATGTGCGTCCATACTTTGTATGGATTCCTGGAAGTGTGTGACATTGTTTCAGTAGTGTATAGATATGTCAATTTTCTAGTTAGTTATAATTTTAGTTTAGTCTTTTGCATAGTTTACTTTTAAGGATTTGATTTGTTTTGGTGGGAAAGCCATTTTTTTAATTGATGGCGGTCTGTTTTCTCTTTTACATTTTCAGTTTGGGCAAGTTGTTGAGCAACATAATGTCAGATTTGATTTCTACAGGCTTACTTTAAGTGAGGTAGTAGTTTCAGGAGTTAGTGTTTATTTTAAAGTGTGCAGTGCATGTACTTTTTTAATAATTTGCTTAACTTTTCTGTTTTGTTGATGCACATAAGGTAATAAATGGTTTAATGAGATGCATAATTTTATAGTATTGTAGAGTACATACTCATATCTAGTGCTGTAATGAGTTTTATACCTTACTAGAAATTGTCCTGTAATCTGTGTGTGTCTAATCTGTATTTGAAAACAGAAATGGTTTACAGCAGATCTAATATTCCTAAGAAGCTGGTTTTATAACTTAATGAACCTGACAAGGAGTAACCTACCTGTAATCTACAAGAAGCTCATGATGGGTTAATAAACCTGACAAGGAGTAACCTACTTGTAATCTACGAGAAGCTCGTGATGGGTACTTATAGTGGTCCTCAGTCCCCTGGTACAAAATTTCTCTGTAGACGTACCAAACAGTGCTTAGGTGCACTTCAGCACACCATATAAACTTCCATTTACCTGTTAGGTCTTCTGTCTTACAGTAGAGTAATAAGAAAACAAATTTGGTTTGCATAGTTTTGCATCAGTAGCAGATCTGTTCAGACATTATGAGTAAAGTATTTCTGCACACTTTATACTTGGTTTTTTTTTCATGTGTAGTAGAAATCATTGTTATAGTCAAGTTAAGTAATGAGTTTTCCAGTGAGATATAATGCAGAACCAGTATTTCTTTACACTTGTCTGTATGGACACTGTTTGGATCACTTTATTTTCTTTCCTAACAACCAGAGTAACGTTTTCAGTGAAATCAGAGTTGGTGCCAACAATTGTACACGTGTATCTTTGTAGGAGCTAGAAGTTGCACACTCGTATCTTTGTAGGAGCTAGCAGCTGCACATTCATATCCTTGTAGGAGCTAGCAGTTGCACAACCATGTCTTTGTAGGAGCTAGCAGTTGCACACTTATATCTTTGTAGGAGTTAGCAGTTGCACATTCATGTCTTTGTAGGAACTAGCAGTTGCACACTTGTATCTTTGTCGGAGCTAGTAGTTGTACCTTTGTAGGTGCTGCCAGTTGGACTCTGAAATCTTTGTAGTATAAATCAGTTGGACACTAGTATCTTTGTAGGTAACAGCAGTTGGACACTCGTATCTTTGAAAGAGCTAGCAGGTGCACACTCTTGTCTTTGTAGGAACTAGTTGTTGCGCACTGATATCGTTTTAGGAGCTAGTTGCACACTTGTATCTTTGTAAAAACTAGTAGTTGCACACTCATCTTTGTAAAAGCTAGTAGTTGCACATTTGTATCTCTGTCAGAGCTAGTAGTTGTACAGCCATGTCTTTGCAGGTGCTGCAAGTTGGACACTTGTATCTTTGTAGGAGACAGCAGTTGGATGCTCGTATCTTTGTAGGAGATAGCAGTTGGACACTTGTATCTTTGCAGGAGACAGAAGTTGGGCACTCGTATCTTTGTAGGAGACAGCAGTTGGACAGTCTTATATTTATAGGTAACGGAAGTTGGACACTTGTATCTTTGTAGGAGCTAGTAGTTGCACACTCCTTTCTTTGTAGGAACTAATAGCTGCACATTCTTTCTTTGTAAGAACTAGCAGTTGCACACTTTTTTCTTTTTAGGAGCTAGTGGTTGCACACTTTCTTTGTAAGAACTAGCAGTTGCATCCTAGCATCTTTGTAGGAGACAGCAGTTGTACACTCATGTCTTTGTAGGGGCTGACCACTTTATTTAGAAACTGTTTTGATAGAGTGATGAAGGGTAACTTTTCAACCCGATATGTATTATATCTGATCTTTTTATGCTTTAAGGTCACTGATACTGCACTACAAAAAAAGAACTTGACCAATGTATTTTGAAATTTTTTAGCATTACTTTCATAAGTGGTGATAGACCCACATATTGCAGTCATCCACATATTTGCTTATCCAGCCATAAGATATTAAATCAGCAGAAAGCTAGATTTTAAGTAACAGTGGATCCAGCACTGATCGCTGTGGCACTGCACAGAAAAAGAGACTGAAGCAGTAGCAGAACTTGTCAGTAATGTTACAAAATGTGTTCCTATAGTACATTTTACGCTGATGAGCTAGCTGTTCATTGTTTACATATTTTTGATCCCTTCCCTTGTGGATAGGTGTATCTGTCTGCTTCCAGTTCTGTTTTATGAAACTATGTTGATTATAATTATGTTGTATAAAGTAGGGTGTATTAAATCTCAGTTCACACATGAGTTTACCAGAGGCAGTATCTGCACCTATACTTATTTGGCTTTAGAAAGGGCATAGTAGACATCCAAACCTGAGAAATGGTACTATAGTTATAGGTTCATAGGTGTGTACTAAACTAACAACCACAAGGGCCTGTTTAAGCCTAGCCATGCATCTCAAATCTCTGATAAGTTCTAGTACCCTTTATAAGTTTAAGAAGGAGCTTGAGAGATGAAGCATTTACAAGCTAGGGCTTGGGAGACAAACCTTTTGCAGGCTTCCTAAGTCCATTAGCGACATATGTGCCAAACCAGGAATGAATTTCCTGTTCCCCATCCAGTTGTCCAAGTTGCACTTGAATTGGATTAAGGAGGAACTCTGTTTCACATGGATGGGGAGCCTGTTTCAGAGAAGGGGTTATATCTGGGATACATACCTATCTCTCCATCAGGTCCTTTTTATATCACAGGAAAGGTTTAAATCTTAAGAATGAGTAATTCTGGTGCTGTTTGTTTTGCAGATATGCAGGAGGCCCATCAAGGTGGGTTCTGACAATGCCCTGTGGCATAGATTTCCCCTCAACAGCCTATAGGAGATAGAATACAGGGATAGGGCCTTGAGACAGTCTGCACAGGACATGTTGCTTATACCTTGTATTCATTTAGTGAGGAACGTCTGTGGTTGTTCAGTTTTTGAATGTGCCTGGTTAGGTACATACCAAAGGGTGCATTGTACTCAGTTGTAGGTCTGATGAATTCGGAATAGTGTGGAATATAGCCATGTAATCGGTACTGTAGTTCCTTGGAGTCGTCTGAGCCTGAAATACCTGCCAAGTCTTCCTTCTCAACTACAGAAGCCAATCATGCCATTTATATTTTGCACTTAAATTTGGCTTCTGCTATAACTTTTTAAAGACTCTAGTCTCATTAACAAAACTAATTTTCCTAGTTATTGAAGGGAAAGTTTGACTCAATGGGTACAAATGCGTCTTTTGTTAAAGGGTTTGTTAACAGAATTAATTCTACCCCAGATGTTTCCTGACATCCATATTTTCATGAGTGTGTTTGATGGTAAGTGCATGGGAACCAGTAAGTAATCCTTTAGATCATATCCTTGTATTACTTGATGCTTTTTGCTTGGAACTTGCTTCCATTCCTGTTTAGAAAAGTTCTTCCTCACTGCTTCTTTACTGGCTTCAGAGCTGTGAAAGTAACCACTGTTTTGGCTAATTTTAACCTCCAAAGATTTTATACTTGCATATGTTCATATTAAGCTTATGACCAGAGGGCCATCAGGAAGCTTAGCCATGAATGGCCCTTGGTATTGAAAGTAAATTGGCGATTGCAGGTAAGAAGCATATTTGTAGATACCCCTGACATTAATTTGTTTTTCACTTGTCGGGTGTAGTTTTCAAAAGTAGTTAGAAAGCTACTTTGTTTGACAATGTTTTTTTTTTTTTTTTTTTTTTTAAAGTCCTGCATAAGGGTGGACCTTCCACAGACCCAGGCAATTGCAGACCCATAAGTCTGACCAGCCTCGTATACAAAGCCATGGAAAAATTTATCATGGAACTAATCAGTCAGGACATAGGGAAGCTCCAAACACCAGACCAGTCTCTGTTCAGATTTGTCAAGAGCAGGTCATGCTTGGTTAATTTTCTCAACCTAGTAGACATGTTTGAAAAGGTTACCACAGCAATGAATGAAGGCAAAACTGCACATGCTGCATATCTTGAGCTGCCAATGCCTTTGACAAAATTCCCTACTCAGGCATAGTAGAAAAGCTAAATAAACTTGAAATAACCCACCTGTGTCGCTTGTTGGCTTGCCAGTTAGACACAAGAAATCAAATAGGGGAAGTTACCTCCAGAAAGAGACCAGTCACCAGTGGAGTCTCCCAGAGTTCTTTGCTAGGACCTGTATTGTGTGGCTTCTACTTTTCTGATGTTAAAGTCAATGCCAAAGGGCACTGGCTGACTAAGTTTGCAGATTACTGCAAGCTAGGAGCAGTCATGGAATCCCAAATGACGTGGCCATCATGCAGGAAGGCTTGTCCCAAATAAATAACGGGTGCTAAAATAATGAACTGAAACTGAATGCCAAACTACATTAATTTATCCTTTGGTAAGTTATCTACCCCAGGTAACTAGCTAATTGACAATAAGCAGCTAAGAGTTTGCCCTGTTTGGGATTTGGGAACATATGGTTACAGTGACATAACTTCTGACCAACATGTGTTCATTGTTGTAAGAAAGTCCTTCTATATTGCACAGCTTATAAACAAAGGGATTGTATCTAGACCTAGGGATGTCATTGCCCCAGTTTTAGTTGGCCCTTGTTTGGGATTTGGGAACATATGGTTACAGTGACATAACTTCTGACCAACATGTGTTCATTGTTGTAAGAAAGTCCTTCTATATTGCACAGCTTATAAACAAAGGGATTGTATCTAGACCTAGGGATGTCATTGCCCCAGTTTTAGTTGGCCCTTGTTAGGCCAATTGTTTGAGTATAATAGCCTCTTTGGCTTGTATCTCTCCAGACACGTACAGCAACTGGAATGCCCATAAGGATACCTTACTAAAAGGATACAAGTCTTAAACAACATGTCCTTCATGGACTGACTCAAAGCCTTGTCATTGTACTCTGGATCCTGCAGACTGCTTAGAGGTGATCTGCGTCTGTACTTACCTGTGACTCTATGCTATGACTGTGTGTAGAGAGAAAGAGAGAACATTACAAAGAGAAGGGGTGCACTAGGTTATGAAGGTATCTCACCAGCAGGTGTTGTTCTTTCAGTGGAGGATGAAATCTTTGGTGCATGTGTTAGACGCTGTTTTCTGAAGGTGGAGGAAGTCAAAAAGGCAGGAATTTCAGGTTTTTGAAATGCCAAACAGAGATAACCTGCAAGGACTCTATACAAGACTAGAGGGATAGGGCTTGTAGTCTTTCTGGCAGTTTAGAGTGCGTAGTCCAGAAATAATCTTGGTCAGAAACGTTTGTGTTTTTCAAAGTGATCAAGGTACTTTGTGAAGTACTTTCCAAAATGGGCGCTGTGATTAAGGATAGGTATAGTAAGGGAAGCACATAGAGAGACAATGACTGTGTGAGGCCTAGAGAAGATATCCCTACAAATCAGCTGAGCAGGTTAGAGGGATAACTTAACTATAGCCAAGACAAAGTGAACCGAAGAAAGATTATTAGTTAGCCCCAGATAATTGTATCTATTTTGAGAAGGATGCAAGCAGTGTGAAAAGAAAAGGGGGCATGGAGTTCATTCTTAAAATTAACCATGCTGCATTTCTATGCATTTAAGGTGAACTCATGACTGACACACCAGGCATTGGTCTGGTCTAAGCCCTACTGAAGTACCTGAGTCTCTGAGGAGATGGGACAGTTGCACCCAGGCTGATGTCAGCATACATAATTGGCCACAGTTCCCTGACATCTGCTTTCAGTTATGAGAAGGAGACGCTAAACTAGAATGCTATTGGAGAGTGGCAGAAGAGGTAGTTGCTTCCTCAGCAGTGTGGGTTGTCTTGGAGAGCCATTTGGCTGTCCAGCAGGATATCTATGAATTTATGTTAAACTGGGGGAAAGTCCGTCTATGATTCCAGGGCGTGGGATGATGATAAAGCTCAAAGTAAGCAGTATAAACTGTCAGACCCTCATCCAGGACATCAGTGACCTTTTCAGATAAATTGACTAGGTTTAGTAAGCACAAGCTAACATTTACCAGTACATCTTGGTTTGGGTCCAGGCTTCGTAGGTCACCTAAGTCATTGCTTGTCAGCTTGGCAGTAATTGTGCTCCATAAATTTACAATTATATTTGTATGGCTAACAAGTCTGTTCTTTTTGGGGGTCCTGTTGTCCAAACTTCAACCACATAAGTCATGGAGAGACTTTAACTGAAGGGTTTAAGGGGGACATGGCTAAGTGGTGCTTGTCACCTGCCAGCAGACAGCCAGGAATATTATCAGGTCCTGTGGACCTAGTGTTTTTAAGTTTTAGACAATGCAGATGTAACTAATCCAAGGTAATTTTAGGAAGAATGAAAGAAGTTGATAAAGGGGAAAGAATATCCATAGGGGTTGGGAGCATGACATTGCAACAAAATGTGTCTGTGAGGATGCTAGCAATAACTTTGGGATCAAAGTTGGAGACTACATTGGAAATATATTTTGTACAGTAATAGGCATCATTTCTAAGTTTCCTGATATAATTAAAGAAGCCTTCTGGTTATCTTAAAAGTTGGGGGTGACCCCAAGTTCATAGCTGTCCTTCCACTTCCTGGTGCTTTGCTTGAGGCTTTTAGTTACTAGTTTAAAATCTATTTTGTATTAGGATAGTAGGGATCATATATATATATATATATATATATATATATATATATATATATATATATATATATGTGTGTGTGTGTGTATATATTCACTTTATAACCCCAAAATATTGAAATGTCAAAATTCAGTATTTTTTAGCTATAAAGTCGAAAATTTAAAACCACGAAAACTCAGAACTGCGGCATTCAAAATCTCGCACACTGGAGATTTTGAATTTTGCACTTCTACTCCACACGCACACACACACACACAAACACAAGCTCTCTACTACATAAAAGCAGAGGGGCAAGCCCCCCTGCAACCTCCCACACCCCCCTACTTAAATATTCTAACTCTGAGGTTGCACTGCATACAAACATACACAAAACACCACCACACAAGCTACATTCACCTCGCACACACACACACATCACAGCAACAAAACACACTGACACACACCACAGCCTCTACCCAAAACCCTTAACACACACACACTTACCTGAATCCATAACCACAGCGAAACTTCAGAAGCACGAAATTTAAAATTCGAGGTTTTGAATTTCGCATTTCTGAGCTTTTGCTTTTCTCCGGATTCCACTTTATGGGCTCGAAATACTGATTTTCGATATTTCAGTATTTCGAGCTTCTAAAGTGAATCCTTTTTGAAGTTTCTTCCTTCTTTTGTAAATGTTTATTTTTTCACAGAAAGGAACAGACTCCTTTATGCATCTGTCCAAAAGGGAACAGAATTCAGAGGGCCATGCACAGCATTAGGTACATGGTTATATGGAGACTTGCAACAATTTTATTTGTCAACAGTGTGTGTAAATATATGGTTTATTTTGCAGTAATTTCAAAATATTGTGAGCATTTTGGGGTTTTAGAGTTTTTTTTAAGGGAGAAGGTTACTGCTAGGTGACCAGGTTTCAGTATAGATGTAGGAAGGAGAGAAGTTGATATACACAAGGAAAATATGATCCTCAGTCTTGGAAGGGAGGGCAATGATTTGCTAAAGGGGATTACCATTAATAAAACTGAGGAATCTTTGAGCATACTTGTAGCTAGTTGTACAGGCCAGTTTTCAGTGGGATAGTCACTAACAGTGTTTGGCTTGATGGAGAGCTGTTTGATCTGATTTAGAGCTTTTTGATCTGATTTAGCTAGTCAGTATACTCAGGGGGCATATTTTTCAGCTTTCCCTGATTATGCCTTAAATTTTAGCTCTGGCCTTCTGAATCCCTCATAAAGCTGGTGACTTTTGGTGAAAACCTGGTGGCTTACACTAAATAAATAATGGGAGTAATGACTTTATTTCAGGAAAAGTATATTAATTCACATTTTTATTCTGTCAATACCTCAGGTTAACGATGCTGATATTCTAAAAATGAGCCTTATTGACCCTGATTATTTCTGGATTTATCCGCGTTTCTGTTGAGATTTGTCCATGATTCGTTGAAAGCTATGGTCATTGGGAGACATTGAATGGGAAATATAGGTGTGACATTGATATGGTATGCAGTTTTATTGTGAGTTAACTGAACGTCTACAAGTTCTAGTATGGTATCATGAATGATTTGTCTTACTGTGAGTTAACCGAAGCTCTACAAGTTCTAGTGTGGCGGTATGAATGATTTGTCTTATTGTGAGTTAACCGAACCTCTACAAGTTCTAGTATGGTATCATGAATGATTTGTCTTACTGTGAGTTAACCGAAGCTCTACAAGTTCTAGTGTGGCGGTATGAATGATTTGTCTTATTGTGAGTTAACCGAACCTCTACAAGTTCTAGTATGGTATCATGAATGATTTGTCTTATTGTGAGTTAACCGAACCTCTACAAGTTCTAGTATGGTATCATGAATGATTTGTCTTACTGTGAGTTAACCGAAGCTGTACAAGTTCTAGTGTGGCGGTATGAATGATTTGTCTTATTGTGAGTTAACCGAACCTCTACAAGTTCTAGTGTGGTATCATGAATGATTTGTCTTATTGTGAGTTAATCGAACCTCTACAAGTTCTAGTGTGGTATCATGAATGATTTGTCTTATTGTGAGTTAACTGAACCTCTTCAAGTTCTAGTATGGTATCATGAATGATTTATCTTATTGTGTGTTAACCGAACCTCTACAAGTTCTAGTATGGTATCATGAATGATTTGTCTTATTGTGAGTTAACCGAACCTCTACATGTTCTAGTATGGTATCATGCATGATTTGTCTTATTGTGAGTTAACCGAACCTCTACAAGTTCTAGTATGGTATCATGAATGATTTGTCTTATTGTGAGTTAACCGAACCTCTAAAAGTTCTAGTATGGTATCATGAATGATTTGTCTTATTGTGAGTTAACCGAACCTCTACAAGTTCTAGTATGGTATCATGAATTATTTGTCTTATTGTGAGGTAACCGAACGTCTACAAGTTCTAGTATGGTATCATGCATGATTTGTCTTATTGTGAGTTAACCGAACCTCTACAAGTTCTAGTATGGTATCATGCATGATTTGTCTTATTGTGAGTTAACCGAACCCTCTACAAGTTATAGTATGGTATCATGAATGATTTCTCTTATTGTGAGTTAACCGAACCTCTACAAGTTCTAGTATGGTATCATGAATGATTTGTCTTAATTGTGAGTTAACCGAACCTCTACAAGTTCTAGTATGTATCATGAATTATTTGTCTTATTGTGAGGTAACCAAACCTCTACAAGTTCTAGTATGGTATCATGAATGATTTATCTTATTGTGTGTTAACCGAACCTCTACAAGTTCTAGTATGGTATCATGAATGATTTGTCTTATTGTGAGTTAACCGAACCTCTACAAGTTCTAGTGTGGTATCATTAATGATTTGTCTTATTGCGAGTTAACCGAACCTCTTCAAGTTCTAGTATGGTATCATGAATGATTTATCTTATTGTGTGTTAACCGAACCTCTACAAGGTCTAGTATGGTATCATGAATGATTTGTCTTATTGTGAGTTAACCGAACCTCTACATGTTCTAGTATGGTATCATGCATGATTTGTCTTATTGTGAGTTAACCGAACCTCTACAAGTTCTAGTATGGTATCATGAATGATTTGTCTTATTGTGAGTTAACCGAACCTCTAAAAGTTCTAGTATGGTATCATGAATGATTTGTCTTATTGTGAGTTAACCGAACCTCTACAAGTTCTAGTATGGTATCATGAATTATTTGTCTTATTGTGAGGTAACCGAACCTCTACAAGTTCTAGTATGGTATCATGCATGATTTGTCTTATTGTGAGTTAACCGAACCTCTACAAGTTCTAGTATGGTATCATGCATGATTTGTCTTATTGTGAGTTAACCGAACCCTCTAAAAGTTCTAGTATGGTATCATGAATGATTTGTCTTATTGTGAGTTAACCGAACCTCTACAAGTTCTAGTATGGTATCATGAATGATTTCTCTTATTGTGAGTTAACCGAACCTCTACAAGTTCTAGTATGGTATCATGAATGATTTGTCTTAATTGTGAGTTAACGAACCTCTACAAGTTCTAGTATGTATCATGAATTATTTGTCTTATTGTGAGGTAACCAAACCTCTACAAGTTCTAGTATGGTATCATGCATGATTTGTCTTATTGTGAGTTAACCGAACCTCTACAAGTTCTAGTATGGTATCATGAATGATTTGTCTTATTGTGAGTTAACCGAACCTCTTCAAGTTCTAGTATGGTATCATGAATGATTTATCTTATTGTGTGTTAACCGAACCTCTACATGTTCTAGTATGGTATCATGAATGATTTGTCTTATTGTGAGTTAACCGAACCTCTAAAAGTTCTAGTATGGTATCATGAATGATTTGTCTTATTGTGAGTTAACCGAACCTCTACAAGTTCTAGTATGGTATCATGAATTATTTGTCTTATTGTGAGGTAACCGAACCTCTACAAGTTCTAGTATGGTATCATGCATGATTTGTCTTATTGTGAGTTAACCGAACCTCTACAAGTTCTAGTATGGTATCATGAATGATTTGTCTTATTGTGAGTTAACCGAACCTCTACAAGTTCTAGTATGGTATCATGAATGATTTGTCTTAATTGTGAGTTAACCGAACCTCTACAAGTTCTAGTATGTATCATGAATGATTTGTCTTACTGTGAGTTAACCGAAGCTCTACAAGTTCTAGTGTGGCGGTATGAATGATTTGTCTTATTGTGAGTTAACCGAACCTCTACAAGTTCTAGTATGGTATCATGAATGATTTGTCTTACTGTGAGTTAACCGAAGCTCTACAAGTTCTAGTGTGGCGGTATGAATGATTTGTCTTATTGTGAGTTAACCGAACCTCTACAAGTTCAAGTATGGTATCATGAATGATTTGTCTTATTGTGAGTTAACCGAACCTCTACAAGTTCTAGTATGGTATCATGAATGATTTATCTTATTGTGTGTTAACCGAACCTCTACAAGTTCTAGTATGGTATCATGAATGATTTATCTTATTGTGTGTTAACCGAACCTCTACAAGTTCTAGTATGGTATCATGAATGATTTGTCTTATTGTGAGTTAACCGAACCTCTACATGTTCTAGTATGGTATCATGCATGATTTGTCTTATTGTGAGTTAACCGAACCTCTACAAGTTCTAGTATGGTATCATGAATGATTTGTCTTATTGTGAGTTAACCGAACCTCTAAAAGTTCTAGTATGGTATCATGAATGATTTGTCTTATTGTGAGTTAACCGAACCTCTACAAGTTCTAGTATGGTATCATGAATTATTTGTCTTATTGTGAGGTAACGAACCTCTACAAGTTCTAGTATGGTATCATGCATGATTTGTCTTATTGTGAGTTAACCGAACCTCTACAAGTTCTAGTATGGTATCATGCATGATTTGTCTTATTGTGAGTTAACCGAACCCTCTAAAAGTTCTAGTATGGTATCATGAATGATTTGTCTTATTGTGAGTTAACCGAACCTCTACAAGTTCTAGTATGGTATCATGAATGATTTCTCTTATTGTGAGTTAACCGAACCTCTACAAGTTCTAGTATGGTATCATGAATGATTTGTCTTAATTGTGAGTTAACCGAACCTCTACAAGTTCTAGTATGTGTCATGAATTATTTGTCTTATTGTGAGGTAACCAAACCTCTACAAGTTCTAGTATGGTATCATGCATGATTTGTCTTATTGTGAGTTAACCGAACCTCTACAAGTTCTAGTATGGTATCATGAATGATTTGTCTTATTGTGAGTTAACCGAACCTCTTCAAGTTCTAGTATGGTATCATGAATGATTTATCTTATTGTGTGTTAACCGAACCTCTACATGTTCTAGTATGGTATCATGAATGATTTGTCTTATTGTGAGTTAACCGAACCTCTAAAAGTTCTAGTATGGTATCATGAATGATTTGTCTTATTGTGAGTTAACCGAACCTCTACAAGTTCTAGTATGGTATCATGAATTATTTGTCTTATTGTGAGGTAACCGAACCTCTACAAGTTCTAGTATGGTATCATGCATGATTTGTCTTATTGTGAGTTAACCGAACCTCTACAAGTTCTAGTATGGTATCATGAATGATTTGTCTTATTGTGAGTTAACCGAACCTCTACAAGTTCTAGTATGTATCATGAATGATTTGTCTTACTGTGAGTTAACCGAAGCTCTACAAGTTCTAGTGTGGCGGTATGAATGATTTGTCTTATTGTGAGTTAACCGAACCTCTACAAGTTCTAGTATGGTATCATGAATGATTTGTCTTACTGTGAGTTAACCGAAGCTCTACAAGTTCTAGTGTGGCGGTATGAATGATTTGTCTTATTGTGAGTTAACCGAACCTCTACAAGTTCAAGTATGGTATCATAAATGATTTGTCTTATTGTGAGTTAACCGAACCTCTACAAGTTCTAGTATGGTATCATGAATGATTTATCTTATTGTGTGTTAACCGAACCTCTACAAGTTCTAGTGTGGTATCATGAATATTTGTCTTATTGTGAGTTAACCGAACCTCTACAAGTTCTAGTGCGGTATCATGAATGATTTGTATTATTGTGAGTTAACCGAACCTCTTCAAGTTCTAGTATGGTATCATGAATGATTTATCTTATTGTGTGTTAACCGAACCTCTACAAGTTCTAGTATGGTATCATGAATGATTTGTCTTATTGTGAGTTAACTGAACCTCTACATGTTCTAGTATGGTATCATGCATGATTTGTCTTATTGTGAGTTAACCGAACCTCTACAAGTTCTGGTATGGTATCATGAATGATTTGTCTTATTGTGAGTTAACCGAACCTCTAAAAGTTCTAGTATGGTATCATGAATGATTTGTCTTATTGTGAGTTAACCGAACCTCTACAAGTTCTAGTATGGTATCATGAATTATTTGTCTTATTGTGAGGTAACCGAACCTCTACAAGTTCTAGTATGGTATCATGAATGATTTGTCTTACTGTGAGTTAACCGAAGCTCTACAAGTTCTAGTGTGGCGGTATGAATGATTTGTCTTATTGTGAGTTAACCGAACCTCTACAAGTTCAAGTATGGTATCATGAATGATTTGTCTTATTGTGAGTTAACCGAACCTCTACAAGTTCTAGTATGGTATCATGAATGATTTATCTTATTGTGTGTTAACCGAACCTCTACAAGTTCTAGTATGGTATCATGAATGATTTATCTTATTGTGTGTTAACCGAACCTCTACAAGTTCTAGTATGGTATCATGAATGATTTGTCTTATTGTGAGTTAACCGAACCTCTACATGTTCTAGTATGGTATCATGCATGATTTGTCTTATTGTGAGTTAACCGAACCTCTACAAGTTCTAGTATGGTATCATGAATGATTTGTCTTATTGTGAGTTAACCGAACCTCTAAAAGTTCTAGTATGGTATCATGAATGATTTGTCTTATTGTGAGTTAACCGAACCTCTACAAGTTCTAGTATGGTATCATGAATTATTTGTCTTATTGTGAGGTAACCGAACCTCTACAAGTTCTAGTATGGTATCATGCATGATTTGTCTTATTGTGAGTTAACCGAACCTCTACAAGTTCTAGTATGGTATCATGCATGATTTGTCTTATTGTGAGTTAACCGAACCCTCTAAAAGTTCTAGTATGGTATCATGAATGATTTGTCTTATTGTGAGTTAACCGAACCTCTACAAGTTCTAGTATGGTATCATGAATGATTTCTCTTATTGTGAGTTAACCGAACCTCTACAAGTTCTAGTATGGTATCATGAATGATTTGTCTTAATTGTGAGTTAACCGAACCTCTACAAGTTCTAGTATGTGTCATGAATTATTTGTCTTATTGTGAGGTAACCAAACCTCTACAAGTTCTAGTATGGTATCATGCATGATTTGTCTTATTGTGAGTTAACCGAACCTCTACAAGTTCTAGTATGGTATCATGAATGATTTGTCTTATTGTGAGTTAACCGAACCTCTTCAAGTTCTAGTATGGTATCATGAATGATTTATCTTATTGTGTGTTAACCAACCTCTACATGTTCTAGTATGGTATCATGAATGATTTGTCTTATTGTGAGTTAACCGAACCTCTAAAAGTTCTAGTATGGTATCATGAATGATTTGTCTTATTGTGAGTTAACCAACCTCTACAAGTTCTAGTATGGTATCATGAATTATTTGTCTTATTGTGAGGTAACCGAACCTCTACAAGTTCTAGTATGGTATCATGCATGATTTGTCTTATTGTGAGTTAACCGAACCTCTACAAGTTCTAGTATGGTATCATGAATGATTTGTCTTATTGTGAGTTAACCGAACCTCTACAAGTTCTAGTATGTATCATGAATGATTTGTCTTACTGTGAGTTAACCGAAGCTCTACAAGTTCTAGTGTGGCGGTATGAATGATTTGTCTTATTGTGAGTTAACCGAACCTCTACAAGTTCTAGTATGGTATCATGAATGATTTGTCTTACTGTGAGTTAACCGAAGCTCTACAAGTTCTAGTGTGGCGGTATGAATGATTTGTCTTATTGTGAGTTAACGAACCTCTACAAGTTCAAGTATGGTATCATAAATGATTTGTCTTATTGTGAGTTAACCGAACCTCTACAAGTTCTAGTATGGTATCATGAATGATTTATCTTATTGTGTGTTAACCGAACCTCTACAAGTTCTAGTGTGGTATCATGAATATTTGTCTTATTGTGAGTTAACCGAACCTCTACAAGTTCTAGTGCGGTATCATGAATGATTTGTATTATTGTGAGTTAACCGAACCTCTTCAAGTTCTAGTATGGTATCATGAATGATTTATCTTATTGTGTGTTAACCGAACCTCTACAAGTTCTAGTATGGTATCATGAATGATTTGTCTTATTGTGAGTTAACTGAACCTCTACATGTTCTAGTATGGTATCATGCATGATTTGTCTTATTGTGAGTTAACCGAACCTCTACAAGTTCTGGTATGGTATCATGAATGATTTGTCTTATTGTGAGTTAACCGAACCTCTAAAAGTTCTAGTATGGTATCATGAATGATTTGTCTTATTGTGAGTTAACCGAACCTCTACAAGTTCTAGTATGGTATCATGAATTATTTGTCTTATTGTGAGGTAACCGAACCTCTACAAGTTCTAGTATGGTATCATGCATGATTTGTCTTATTGTGAGTTAACCGAACCTCTACAAGTTCTAGTATGGTATCATGCATGATTTCTCTTATTGTGAGTTAACCGAACCCTCTACAAGTTCTAGTATGGTATCATGAATGATTTGTCTTATTGTGAGTTAACCGAACCTTTACAAGTTCTAGTATGGTATCATGAATGATTTCTCTTATTGTGAGTTAACCGAACCTCTACAAGTTCTAGTATGGTATCATGAATGATTTGTCTTAATTGTGAGTTAACCGAACCTCTACAAGTTCTAGTATGTATCATGAATTATTTGTCTTATTGTGAGGTAACCAAACCTCTACAAGTTCTAGTATGGTATCATGCATGATTTGTCTTATTGTGAGTTAACTGAACCTCTACAAGTTCTAGTATGGTATCATGCATGATTTGTCTTATTGTGAGTTAACCGAACCTCTACAAGTTCTAGTGTGGTATCATGAATGATTTGTCTTATTGTGAGTTAACCGAACCTCTACAAGTTCTAGTATGGTATCATGAATGATTTGTCTTAATTGTGAGTTAACCGAACCTCTACAAGTTCTAGTATGTATCATGAATTATTTGTTTTGAAACAAGTTCTCTAACAGAGAGCCATCCATCCAAAACCCCTTTTTCCCATTTTTGCACATGGAGTCGGGGTGTCACTTCCACAGTGACTGTCATCTAGGGCCAAGGTTTACACTGCTGGATGGCTAGCCCTGCCACGGTAGTTCTTCCTCACCAAACACTGACATGCACACTCACACCTATGGCTGATTTAGAGTGTCCAATCCACCTTCTGCATATCTTTTGAATGTGGGAGGAAACCCATGCAAGCACAGGGAGGATATGCAGACTCCATACAGAAGGCAACCCAGCCGAGAATTGAACCGGGTAACTTCGTGCTGTGAGGTGACAACATTAACTGCTGCACTACTGATAACCCCATCCAAGCTCATTGTGACTTGTAGCGTATGGTAGGTGCTGACCTTTGACAAAGGAGTGCAATCTTTGTATTGAAACAAAGTCTTGTATCTTCACAGATGTTTAGGTTGTAAAGTAGAAGGTGGCTTCCAATTCAGATATTTTGTTCAAACTTCTATCATAGAGCAGTTCTGTTTTGATAGTTACTTTCTCATGAACTTTCACTACAGATACTAAGCAAGCAAACAATTCAACAATGTTTTATTAGCTTCTGCATACAAAAACTTCAACTTTATTGCCAGATTATTAGAACTGTATTTGTGAGTGACCAGGGAAGATGCCTTCCCCGCCGAAACACTGAGAGATCTCCCAGAGTATGCATTTTTTGTTCATTTACTAAATATGCCCACATTGCGAAGCAGTCTGTTATGTGTAATCATTGCTGTTTGTTTCTGTAGTGTACATCGGTGTGAGTTCTGTTTGCCCCATAGAAGTCCCTTGTTAGAGGTCTGGTGTCCATGTTTAGCCACATTTTGTGACTGAGCTCTAAATATCTGTGAGGTTGAACTTTTAGAGGTTTGTGCAAGTTTATTAAACTTCTTAGTTTATGTTGAGAGGATAGCTGTATGGACAGTATGGGTATTGTGGTAAAGGGTAACAGCTGTTAGTTGTTAATATGCTGGTGAAAGGATGATGCTGTTCATATACAATTTGTGTGCCTTTGAGTATGTGACAATTTTGCCATTTATAGCATGGGGAGTCTTATGGAGAAGAGATGGAAAATATAAACTGCCTGGAAATCAGTATTGTTTACTTGAACTAATATGTATAAGCATCTGGCAGTTATTTTAGTTACCACTGTGAGAGATTGGTTGATGTTCTTCATCTCACATTGCTGCAGTCCTTACATATGGGTAGTCCGCTGTCCTCGGTCGGCCCGAATACCAAAGTATTAGGCTGACGTCGGTCAAGGCGCTTAAAACTGACATCAGGACGTCAGGGTACAAAAGTGCATGACCGACGTCATTTCCTCAGTCTTTTTTGCCGCATGGTCCGATGCAGAAGCAGCGTTGCAAGTGCCGTTCGGCGTTCTGAAATTTTTCGAATTCCGAGTTTCAGACCGAATCCAAGTTGGCTAAGTACCCCGTTGGGGAATATTTCGGTTTTTTCTTGCCTCAGTGTTTTACCGGATGTCAGAAAAAGTGAATAACTGTATTTCTTGTGGGAAACAGATACCGCATAGGGATTATCATTCTTTGTGTATTCCTTGTTTGGGGCCTGAGCACGACGTTGTTGGGTGTCGCTTTTGTGCTAGGTTCAATAAACGCACTATTAAGCGAAGGTTAGATTGTGCTAGGCTGGTCTTTGGGAAGCGGTGCAATTATAATATGCCGTCGGATTCTCCGGCACCCGCTTCTGCGAAGAAGCGCAAAGACAAAGCAGTTAAACCCAGGCAAGATGAGTCGTCCGCTCCGGACGCCAGTTCTTTAGAGGCTTCTGTGGAACCGGTGGTTCCGACGGAGACTTCTCTGGAGTCTCAGGGGGAGACTTTGATTTTGCAGGAGGTGGTCTCTCAGGAGGCAGGTCAGGCTGAAGGGGCTTCTCAAGTTACTGTACTCCCCTCCCTTCCTAGGGTGGTTAGGCCTTCTCCTTCTGTTTCCAAGGCTTCTCTCAGAGGCAGGCCAGTTTTAGCTTCTGTTGGTGTCACTCCTAGTTCAGCAGGGTCTGTGCCTAAGAAGCACATGCTTAAAATGGCAGAAGATTTGATTACTCTGATTAGAGGTTCTTTGCCCCCTCCTGATAAGAGGCCTAGGGTGGAGCCAGAGTTGGGAAGTTTTGAGCAGGCTTCGGATGTTTCAGAGTCTTCAGCTGAAGACTTGCAGGAGTACACTCCTTATTCTGATTCTGATGCAGATGATTCCACTCCTTCTGCTTCTCCTCCAGAGGTTTTTTCTTTTCAGAGACACTTCATTCTATGAGGGAACATTTTAAGTGGGAAGGTCAGGACTTCTCTGATTCTCGGAAAAGGCTTAGGGAATTTTTGCTGTTACCCCAGCATAGGCCCTTGGCTATACCTCCTGTTCTGGATGTTGTGGAAGATGTGTTTGCAGAGGCTTCACTTAATCCTGATTCTCTGCTTCCTGCTCCTGTTAAACCGGATAGGTATTACAGGGTGCCTGAGACTCATAAATATCTTTATAAGAGTCCTAGGGCGGACCCAGAAACTATTAGTCAGGGACCTAAGGGTGTCAAGGCCTCTGTTGTAAAAAATCCGGTTCCTCTAGATAAAGAAGCCAGAGCTTTGGATAGATGGGGTAAGAAGGTCTATACATCTTCTACCTTAGCTATGAGGGCTTTGAATTGCCAGTTTCATATGTTGAAATATCAAAACTTTCTTCTTTCTCAATTGAAGTCTAGGGTGGATGCTCTGGCGGAAGGCATTGAGTGTAAAGAATTACAAGATTTGGTGCATGTCTCTGAACAGGTGGGTAAGCATTCATTACAGTGTGGTTTTGATGCTGTGCAGACCTCGTCTAGGGTGGCTGCCACTGGCTCAGTTCTTCGCAGGCATGCCTGGCTGAAGGATCAGAATTTATCTGACCATGTTAAGACAAGGATTTTGGATGCTCCTTTGCAAGTCTGATGTGTTGTTTGGTTCACCTGTGGAGTCAGTCTTGAAGAAAATGGAAGACAAGGCTAAGTCTATGCAGGCTGTTAAAGATTTTTTGCAAGTTCAGCCTCCGAAGTTTAGCAGGAATTGGCCTGCTAAGGGGTGGACGTATCCTTCTTATGATTCTCAGTCTAGGGGTAGATCTAGACGTGGTAGGGGCAGAGCTCAGAGTTCTTTCAGGCCTAGAACAGGGAGTTCACCTGCACAATCTTCGGGTGAGGGCAGGGGCCAGTCCTTTCGTAAACAGGCCCAATGACCTACTTTTTCAGCTGCCAGATCCTTCTTGCCTGGCAGCACCTTTGGGAGGAAGGTTAGCACTCTTCAAGGAAAATTGGATGTTGATTACCCAGGACAAATGGGTATTGGATATCATACACCAGGGTTACAAGTTTTATTTCCATACCTTGCCTCCTTTCAAAGGCATGCCGGACGTTCCTCCTCAGCAAAGACTAGAGGCTCACAAACAAATTTCTCTACTACTTCAAATAGGGGCCATACAACCGGTCCCTCTGCCAGAAGTGGGCCTAGGATTTTATTCTCGCCTGTTTCTAGTACCAAAGAAAGGAAACACGTGGAGACCAATTTTGGATTTATCTATCCTCAACACATATCTGGACATTCCCAAGTTCAAAATGTTGACGTTACAACAGCTTTTACCTCTGCTGGGCAAAGATCACTGGATGGTGACTCTGGATCTCAAGGAGGCTTACCTTCATGTCCCTATCAGGCCCAGTTGCAGGAAGTATCTGCGTTTTCGGGCTGGGACTTCACATTATCAGTTCTCTGCATTGCCCTTTGGCTTATCTACTGCGCCCAGAGTGTTCACGAAGGTTCTGGCTCCAGTGGTAGCTTTCTTCAGGCTAAGAGGAATACAAATCTATCCTTATTTGGACGATTGCCTGATTCTGGCCCAAGAAAAGGACGAACTTCTTCATCATCTACAGTATGTGATGGCAGTGTTAAGATGCCTGGGGTATTCTGTGAACGAAATAAAGTCCAGTCTAGTACCCTCTCAGGACATGTGCTTTCTGGGTGTGAGACTGAATACAGCATCCCAGATGGCCTTTTGACCCCGGACAAACAAAAGAATCTTTCTCTTTACTTCCACCAATTGTCTCGTCAGTCCAGGCTGACTGCAAGGACAGTCCTTCAAGCCTTGGGGTTCATGGCATCTTGTATTCTGGTACTTCCCAATGCCAAACTGCATATGAGGAAGCTACAATGGTATCTCAAGAATGTATGGACACAGCACTGCCAAGATTTGGACACTGTCATTCAGATAATACCTTGCATTCAAAAGGAGTTTTGTGGTGGGCTCAGGAATGTCACCTAAACAAGGGACTCTCTGTGACCCGGCCAGAGGCGAGTCAGATTTTAACGACAGATGCCTCAGACAAAGCTTGGGGAGCTCATCTAAATGGAAAATGGGTACAAGACACGTGGCCTGCCAGACTTCAACATCTACATATCAACTTGAAGAAGATGTTAGCAGTCCAATTTGCATTGATAGCTTTCAAGGATTTACTTCTTCCAGGGCAGGTGTTGATTCAAACAGACAACACAACTGTCATGTGGTACATCAACAAGCAAGGGGGAACGCATTCTTATCCTCTATGCAGGCAAGCAATGATTTTGTGGGAGACTGCTCTCAGTTTACAGCTAAATCTTCAGGCAAGGTTTCTGCCAGGAGCACAGAACTCCTTAGCAGATGTGTTGAGCAGACAAATTATGGATCCCCACGAGTGGAAATTGGATCCTCATGTATTTCAGAGATTGACAGTATTATGGGGAAATCCAGACATAGATCTGTTCGCTTCTCCACTAAATTACCAGCTGCCAAAGTTTTGCACAAAAAGGTTTCATTGCACAGCTTGGAAAGTGGATGCTCTCTCATTCAGTTGGAGCAATCTTCACGTGTATGCCTTTCCACCTCTGCCTCTCCTCCCAAAGGTACTCCTGAAGGTCAGACAGGACAAGCCAAACATGATTTTAGTAGCTCCAGATTGGCCTCGACAGCACTGGTACCCATTACTGAGAAGTCTGGTACGGGAGCCTCCATGGCCTTTGCCTTCGATTCCTCACCTGCTGTCTCAGGAGAACAGTCATTTACTCAATGTCAAACTTCATTCTCTACATCTGACAGCCTGGCGTATTCTGTTTTAAACCCTGGAGGGTCTCAGCTTCCACAACAAGTTTTGAATGTTATTTTGGAGGCCAGAAGGCCTAGTACAAGGAAAGTTTACGCAGATAAATGGAGGAGATTTTTATTTTGGAGTACAGCAAAGGACTTTGATGTTTCTAAACCTAATTTAAGTGTTGCGCTTCAATACCTTACTGAGTTATTGGACAAAGGTTTGTCCTTCTCCTCTATAAAGGTTCATGCTGCAGCAATTTCTGCTCACTATGACTGTGACCCACCATTATTTTCTCAGCCTTTGTTTAAGCAATTCCTTAGAGGGCAAAGAATATAAGACCCCCACGTAGAGCTCCTACTCCTGCTTGGGATCTCAATTTTGTGTTGGAGAAACTCACTCTACAACCTTTTGAGCCTGCAGCATCTGCAGAGTTGAAATATTTATCGTGGAAGACTGCTTTTTTGTTGGCCATTACCTCTGCGAGAAGGGTTTCTGAATTACAGGCCCTTATGGCAGTTGAGCCTTTCTTAATTTTCCACAAGGATAGGGTGTCTTTGCGTACTAACCCTTCTTTTATGCCTAAAGTGGTTTCTAGTGTGGCTTTAAACCAAACTATTCATTTGCCTACTTTTATGCAAACCCCCAAAATAAAGGGGAAAGGATTTTGCACACTTTGGATATACACAGACAGTTGCGATATTATTTGAGCAGAACTAAAGGGTTCAGGCAGTCTCAGCAGTTGTTTGTTTCTTTTGCTTTGGGTTCTCAGGGCAAACCTGTTTCAAAACAAACTATTTCTAAGTGGATTGGTTTTGTATTGCTTTCTGTTATTCCCATCATGGTAAGGAGATTCCAGCTGGGATTAGGCCTCATTCCACTAGGGCTACTGCCACTTCTGCAGCTTTTTAAGGGGTGGCTACTAAAGATATTTTGGAAGCAGCTACTTGGAGTTCAGTGCATACTTTCTCTAAGCATTACCACCTTCCACTTTACTCTAAATCTAGGGCTGGATTTGCCACTGCTATTTTACAGGGCATTTTGGCAGCTCCTAATGCTTTATAGTTTTGCCATCCTCCCTTACCTCTGCTTTGGGATTCTACCCATATGTAAGGACTGCAGCAATGTGAGATGAAGAACATAGTACAGTTTTGTACCTACCATAAATGTAGATGTTCGAAGATCCACATTGCTGCAGTCCAATTTACCCTCCCTCCTTCCCCACTGTAGTTTCACATGATGCTATGCTTTAGGTGATGGTTGTTGTTGGGCTTGTTTTTGGGAGGTATTCTGTTTTTGGCTGTGGCCTTTCTGGTTTGGCCTTCTGACATCTGGGGCAAGAAAAGACTGAGGATATGACGTCGGTCATGCGCCTTTATACCCTGACGCTCTGATGTCAGATCTAGGCGCCCATGACCGACGTCAGCCTAATACTTTGGTATTCGGGCCGACCGAGGACAGCGGACTACCCATATGTAAGGACTGCAGCAATGTGGATCTTCGAACATCTACATTTATGGTAGGTACAAAACTGTACTTTTATTATAGCAGAGCTTTTGTAAATTTACATTTGATAGAATCTGGTTTACTTTCATTATTTTTTTCATATGCTATAACAGGAGAATAACGAGGTTCTTTGGTGTGTAGCTGTGCCTTTTGAAAACAAGTTCTTTTGGGGTTGCGAGTAGTCGGCCTGATTAACAAAGTCTTGGGTTCTGCGTCGGTTGCTGTGCCTTCTTCCTTGACGTCAGGTCGTCAGGGGTATAAAACATGCAGCCAATGCCATTACATCAGCCTTTCTTGCCATGCGGTGACTGAATCAGAAACAGTTCGCAAGTGCAGGTCGGCCGACTCCTGAAATTTTCATTTTCGAGTTTCAGAACCAAAGTCTTCAACTTAAAGTTAAGTACCCCGTTGGGGAAACTTTTTCTTGCTCCTTACCGATGTCAGTAAAAGTTAATAATTGCATTACTTGTGGGAAGCAAATACCTCATAAAGATTTTCATTTGTACTATATTCCTTGCCTAGGCCCTGACCACGACGTACCTTACTGTCAGTTTTGTGCTTTATTTAATCAGCAGACTATACGTTGTCGGTACATTTTTGCCTCTAAATATTTCGGTTCCTGGTTTAATTATCCAAAAATGGCATCGGTTAGCCATCTGACTACCGGAATTCCGAAAAAATGCAAAGAAAAAGACAGAGACAGGCCTTGGGGTCCAAAACTGACGACGACACTTCTCCTAAGCCAGTCACCAGTTCGCTGGTACTCAGTGAGGTGCTTTTGCAGCCCCTGATACCCGCTGCTTCTGACTCGCAGGCCTCTGCTGAGACCCATTCGGAGTCCGGTATGCCACGAGATGATTCACCTATGGAACCCGCGGATGTCTCTACCTTGGATGGGTCCGGAGCCACTGTGCAGGCACTGCCTTCTGAGGGTGATTTCAGGCCTACAGACTTGCATATTAAACCAACTCCACCTTCTATTCTAAGGCCTAAATCTCGATCTATGTCTAAAAAAGCGACGCCCAAGCCACATGTTCAGGCCCCTATGCCTAAAAAACAAATGATCAAAATGTCTGAAGATCTTATTACTCTAATCAGGGGTAGTCAACCCCCCCCCCCCCCATTCTAAGAGGCCTAGGATTGACCTTGACTATGATTTTTCTGATCAGGACTCTGTTTCTTCTAATTCTTCCTATGACCGGGATTTGTCCATGCCTACTTATGAGGATTCCACCCCCCCCCCCAAGTATTTTTCTTTTGAGGAAGCTTTATATACCTTAAGGGAGCATTTCCACTGGGAAAGTCAGGAATTTTCTGAATCTAAAAAGAGGCTTGGGGATTTCCTTCTCCTACCTCAGCATAGGCCTTTGGTTATACCTCCTGTACTAGACATTGTTGATGCTGTGTTTTCAGAATCCATTATGGCTCCTGATTCCCTGCCTCCGGCTTCTAGTAAACCCGACAGATACTACAGGGTTCCTGAGTCCCACAGGTTCCTTTTTAAAAATTCCTGTTGCGGATCCAGAAACCAGTTCTCAGGGGCCCAAGGGCATTAAGGCTTCTACTGCTAAAAATCCTACCCCTTCTGATAGAGACTTCAGGGCACTGGATAGATGGGGTAAAAAGGTTTATACTTCTGCAACCTTGGCAATCAGGGCTTTAAACTGCCAATTTCATATGCTAAAATATCAACAGCATATTATGGGACTGCTTAAACAGAAAATTATGTTGATTTCTGACTGTGTGGAAAATAAAGATTTACAGGATTTGTTACATTCTGCTGAACAAGTTGGAAAACATACTTTGCAATGTGGGTTTTGATTCTTTAGAGGCCTCTTGCAGGGCTGTGATTACTGGGTCTGTGCTTAGAAGACATGCTTGGCTTAAGGAGCAATCTCTGCCTGATCATGTTAAAGCAAAATTGTTGGATGCTCCTTTAAATCAGGACCGCCTGTTTGGCAATAAGGCTGAAGAAGTTCTAAAAAAGATGGAAGATAAAGTTAAATCTCTGCAAACTGTAAAAGATTTCTTACAAGTGCAACCTCCAAGATTTAGTAGGCACTGCCCTACTAAGAACTGGTCCTTTCCAGCTCCTTCCAGATCCTCTCAAACCAAACCCAGACACACTAAAAGCACCAGCTTTCAGTCCCAAGGGACTCTCAGAACTAAGCAATGGGGGGCATCCACTTCCAAATCTGGGAATAACAAGACACCCCCTATGGTAAACAGTCTCTATGACTTTCCTTTAAAATTGCCAAGCACTTGCCTTTCAGTCGCCCCTTTGTGGGGAAAGATTGCTCTTCATGCAAAAAACTGGGAACTCATAACCCAGGACAAATGGGTTTTAAACATAGTGTCCCAGGGATACAGATTTCATTTCCACACGTTGCCAACCCCAAACAGGTGGCCAGACCTCCCCCCAAATCAGTGGGCAGAGGCTCAGAAACAAGTACTTTCCCTCTTAAACATGGGGGCTATTCAACCAGTACCAGAAGAGGAAAAGGGACAAGTTTTCTATTCCAGGCTTTTCCTGGTACCCAGAAAAGACAAATCTTGGCATCCAGTTCTGGGCCTGTCTACTCTAAACACCTTTCTGGATATTCCAAAATTCAAGATTCTGACTCTTCATCAGTTACTTCCTATGCTAGGCAAAGATGCCTGGTTGGCAACTCTAAATTTAAAAGAAGCTTACCTGCATATCCCAATCAGGAAGTCTTCAGCAGATACCTACGTTTCAAAGCAGGCTATTTGCATTATCAGTTCTATGCACTGCCCTTTGGCTTGTTTACTGCGCCCAGGGTATTCACAAAGTGCCTGGCTCCAGTAATTGCATTTTGCAGACAAAGAAATATTTAAATATATCCATACCTGGACGATTGTCTAATTCAGGCAAAAAAACAGGCCATACTTATAAATCATCTGGCGTTTGTAAAAAGGGTTCTAACCTGTCAAGGGTACACCATAAACAAAAAGAAATCACAACTGGTACCCTCTCAACAGATTACATCCCCGGGTGCAAGCTTAAATAGAACTGCCCAGATGGCTTTCCTCATGTCAGAAAAGCAAATTCATTTGGTAGCTTACTTCAAACAAGTGGCCACAAAAACCCTGCTATCTGCAAGACAAATACTGCAAGCCTTGGGGTTCATGGCCTCCTGCATTCTTCTAATTCCATATGCAAGATTGCATATGAGGAAACTTCATTGGTACTTAAAAAGTCTATGGAGTCAACATTGTCACAGCCTGGAAACAATGATTCCTATCGTACCTTGCTTACACCTGGAGTTCCTACGGTGGACAGAGGCCTGCCACCAAAACAAGGGACTGCCATTCACACTACCCCCTGCTGCCCAAACCCTAATTACAGACACATCAGACTATGCATGGGGGGCTCACCTGGCAGAGAAGTGCATTCAGGGCAAATGGAACCCAAATCAAATGCACCTGCATATCAATCAAAAAGAAATGTTAGCTGTACAGAATGCTCTGACAGCCTTCAAGGACTACATTCATCCAGGACAACTAATGGTAAAGACGGACAACACCATGGTTATGTGGTACACATTCCTACCCCCTCTGTAGACTAGCCATGCCATTGTAGAACACGGCCTTGAGCTACCAAGTGCAACTGCAAGCTCAATTCCTGCCAGGAAAACTGAATACACTGGCAGACGGTCTAAGCAGAAATCTCATGGACCCACACGAGTGGAAACTGGAACCACGGATTTTCATCATGTTGACAAGGAAATGGGGGAGCCCGGACATAGATATATTTGCCTCCCCCCACAACTACCTATTGGACAAATTTTGCACAAGGACTCCTCACAAAAAAGCCTAGCAAGTGGATGCTGTGTCTTTCAGCTGGAAAAACCTATCAGTCTACGCCTTTCCCCTCTGCCTCTGCTCTCTAAAGTTCTGCTGAAAGTCAAACAGGACAAACCAAGAATGATTTTGATTGCTCCAGACTGGCCACGCCAGCACTGGTACCCACTCCTGCGCAGTGTGTCACAAATTTCACCATGGCACCTGCCTCAGACACCTTCCTTACTGTCTCAGCAGGAGAACCAAATTCTGCACCCTCAGCTCCCAAAAATTGAACCTTGCAGTTTGGCTAATCACTTATATTCACCCTTAGCATCCCACAGCAAACTTGTAATGGATGTCATCTTGGAGGCGAGAAGACCTAGTACTAGAAAATCTTATGCTGACAAATGGAAAATATTCTGTGCTTGGAATCAATCTCAAGGAATGAGTATAGCAGCGCCCAGTTTACCTCAGATTTTACAATACTTAACTGAGATACTTCACAAGGGCCTGTCTTTTTCCTCCATTAAAATCCATGCCTCAGCCATTTCAGCTCATTATAACACAGAACATCCCCTCTTCTCTCATCCTCTGCTCAAGCAGTACCTCAGATGGGCCAAAAACTTGAGACCACCCAGGAGAGCTCCAACCCCTGCCTGGGACCTTAACTTTGCATTGCATTACTCTACCTCCCTTTCGAGCCAGCTGCTACTGCAGACTTAAAATTTCTTTCTTGGAAAACAGCCTTCCTTATCCAGTGTGGCTCTTAATCAGTCCATTCATTTACCAACTTTTTTTCCCAATCCACAGAACAAAGGGGAATGGATTCTGCATTCATTGGATGTGCACAGACAACTTAGATTCTACTTGGACATGACTAAATCTCGAAGAAAATCTGAACAACTGCTGGTAGCATTTGCTGCGGGGGTAGAGGGAAAGGCCATTTCAAAACAAACCATTTCTAAGTGGATAAGCCATTGCATTCATTTGTGCTATAAGCACCATGGAAAACCTACCCCCCCCCGGGGGATCAGATCTCATTCCACCAGGGCTGCATCTACTTCTGCAGCCTTTCTCAGAGGTGTTCCAACCAGGGATATTTTAGAAGCTGCTACCCGGAGTTCAGTTCATACTTTCACCAAGCATTATCATTTATCAATTTTCTCTAAATCCAGAGCTGGCTTTGCCACTGCTGTCTTGCAGGGCCTTGTAGCTGGTCCTAATGTTGTATAAATCCATCCTCCCAATCATAGCTTTGGGAATCTACACAAATGTAAAGACTGCAACAGTGAAACACGAAGAACATAGTACAGTTGTGTACACTTACCATAAATGTAGATGTTCGAGTGTATTCACTGTTGCAGTCCTGGTTACCCTCCCTCCAGCCCCCTGTTTTTCTCTACTTTCTTTTACTATGCTTAAAAACCTTTTTGGTGTATTTGCTTTTGGTTGGAGGTATACTTTTGTGTATTTAATTTTATTTTGCTCCCCATTAGGGGGGCACCCTTCATCTGGGGCAAAAAAACTGATGTAATGGCCACAACTGCATGTTTTATACCCCTGACGACCTGACGGCATGGAAGAAGGGACAGCAACCGACACAGGACCCAAGACTTTGTTAATCAGGCCGACTGAGGGCAACCTGCCAGCAGATTACCCAAATGTAATGACTGCAACAGTGAATACACTCAAACATCTATATTTATGGTAAGTGTACACAACTGTACTTTACTAACGGTTAGGATAGGAGGAGATGAAATAAAAATTGTGATGTATAACCAATCTACAGGAAAGTCCCCGGAAATAGATGATATTCCTCTGGAGGTTTGGAAGCTAAGAGGGAAAAAACTGATAAAGATTTGGAAGTTTTTGTTTTTAACAGTATTTTAAGAGAAGTACCGACATCCTGGAAGAAAGCGGTGATAGCTGTAATACCTAATGAGAGTAAAGATCGATCAGATCAAGCTTCATACAGGCCCATTTCAATACTAAACCTTGACTATAAAGTGTCATGTCTACAATGGCTAAGCAAATGGCAAAAGTAAGGCCAAAATTGATGATATTCATCATTGTGGTTTTGTGGAGGGGAGGCAAAGATTTGACAACATTAACAGAAAATTGATGATCCAAAGGAATCAGAATGTAAGACAATACCATTATTATTGGTGGGTATTGCTACAGAGAAAGCATTTGACAGGTTAAGCTGGGACTTTTTGAGCAGGGAAATGGAAGCATTTACATTTCCTGAAAAAAAAAAATATAAGGTTGATAAGGAGGATATATAAGGGATTGGAGGTGAAAATTAAAGAGGGTGGGGTCATCTTGATCAGTTCTTCTTGAGAAGAGAACCAGGCAGGGGTGTCCTCTTTCCCCTTTGTTATTTACATTGTATTTACAACAATTGGCAAAGGAAATAAGGGACTCAGAAATTGAAGGATGTAATTCGTATTGTAGTCAAGAAAAGCTGGCTCTCTGCAGATCATATTATGTTGTACCTGACAAAACTAGAAAGAAACATTACAGTGTTGTATAACATTTTGAGACTGTTTCAATTTTTTTCAGGATACAAAATTAATGAAGCTAAAACAAAGGCAGCAGTGGTAAATTATGTAACCACAAATGAATTGGTTCAGCAATATCCATATTTATGTGCACATGATAAAATTATTTAGGAATATGGATTAAAAATGATTCTGGTGTGGCAGCTAAGGATATGTGGGAAGAGACTAAACAAAAGATAATACAAAAACTGAGAAAATGGAAGCTTTGTTATATGCACATGGATAGTAGGATACAAGCAGATAAAAATGTTTTTAGTCCCATTAGTCTTATACACAGCTCGGGCATATTTTTATCAACCAGAGGAGAAGTTGTGGGTAGCAATTAATAAAGAGCTGAAGGACTTTATCTGGGAGGGGAAGATGGCAAGAGTCAAGTGGGATAAGCTGATTCTTCCAGTAGAACATGTATATAGATCGGGTAACCATTTAAAGTCTCAGGATGCAAATTGTAGAGTCCTGAAATGTGTAGATCAAATGGCCTATAAATCTAGACTTAAACATACTAAGTCTTAGTTTGGCATTTCTTATAATATTCCCTTTTCTCTGAGGTATATTAATCTTAGGGGTGAGACATACAAGTCTAAAGGTGTGGGGGCATTACCCTTACAAAAGAGAATTTTAAAGAGAAGAGTAATGCGTTTTCTGTTACTGTCTTGGGACTCAGCAATGCAAATCTTGAGATTTCAGTAGGGACCCCAAAAGGTTGTACTGATAGATGGACAACGTATTGTGGTAGTACTCAGATAAAAATGTTATATAACATATGATTCTGCATAATCCTAAGGCTACTCAATGTTTTCTTAATTGGAAGTTCACTAAAGATAGGAAAGTGTAAAATTGTAAATGATGATCATGCATTATGCTGGCAGTGTTGCATTTTTTTACCATCAGTCTGCTTTCATTAAAATATTTGAAAAGGTGATATAATGCCTCTAGTAACACTAGAGCTGTCTTCATATGTTAAAATTTCATTTTAGTAATAACGTAAGTGAAATATTGTAACTTGTAAATCATTCACTTTCTTTCAGCACCCTGTGTAATAGCTTAAGGGTCTTATTGCTCAGTAAATAAGAATTATGTTAATCTGTTTCATACACAATTTTAATAGCAAGTGTGTGAAGCTGTTGTTTTCATTATTTTATATCATTTGTGAATTGCAATCAGTTTCTAAGCTTTCAAGGTCAAATAGCAGTACAGCAAAGCTGTTTACCTTGATCTTTTGATGTGGTTATATTGCTCATTATTTCAAGATGGAATTGTATTGTTGTACAAGTAACTGTCTTGCTAAATGTAAAAGAGGGATTCACAAAACCATATTCTTGGCTGCAAGGGATGGTTGTGGTTAAGTACAGTATATTATGGTTGTCCATTATGCAGAAAACATTTCTAAGCTGTGTACAAGCTGCCAGTGCTTAGTGACAGATTCATACCAACACACGTTTCAGAAGAACAGTCCCTGTTTCTAAGTAGAAATGCCTGGTTTCTCGTATACCTCAGTTTTGCAGACAAAGATTTCCACTGTTGCAACAGCCACTACTTTCATGTGTAGACAGCACAGGAGGAATACAGTAGGAATGTTAGCGGCTGCAGATAGATTCCATGAACCATTTTGTCAGCAAGTCACAGCTAATAGGTAAAACATCCTTTCCCAGGCTTATGTAGTGCTCCTTTGCTGACCACATGTCCAGTCTCTTCTCCCTACATCAGTCTATGGAGAACTGTGGCTTGTTCAGGGTGTTATGTCTGCATTAAATGTTATGGTAGGTCAGCACAGTTTGATGAACTGTGGATCAGTTCAGAGCATTATTGCCTGAATTGCTGTTTGCAGTTCATCATCACTATTGTTGCTTGTCTGTCTGCTTGTCACTAGTTGCCAAACCTGTAGTATTGAACTGTTGAATCCTGCTTAGCATCTCTCACGTAAAATTTTACATGCATTATCTCTAGACTGAACTATTTACTTTGACTTGAACATTTTCATACACTTTGCTATAAATCCACAATATAGATTCACATTAGGTTGGATCCCACTGAAGACATAAAAATTAATGTTGAATGTTGTTGATGGCATTGAGGACTAAATCTTTATTGTTAAACTTTAAGGTGAAGAAATTGCAGAATCTTCTGCGTAGTTTTGTCATTTGTATATCAGTACATACAGGTGTGCTTTCTTTCCTTATAGCTTTTTTGAGTTAGAATCTATTGTCAGTCCAAAACCATTGATTGTAAATATCATATCTTTTCATTTTATTGAAGATACTTTCAACAAATACCACTTTCTCCATGTGATTCTCCAAAGTTTTCAACTTATTTGCAGTAGTGTTTATATATTCTCCACCTTCCCACCATTTCATTTTCACCACTCACAGACCCTATATTTTACCCTAATTGCTAGATGCACATTCCTTTCTAGTCACACTGGTCTACTCCTTTTTGCCTTTTTGTCTCTTCCTCACACCGTTGTCCATAGCCCGGTATACTCTATCCCAGATCCATTCCCACAGCTTACTTACTTCCTGTCTCCTAACTTCACACCATTGTCTATACCCTGGTATATCCTATCCCAGATCCATTCCCATCAGCTTGCTTATTTCCTGTCTCCTAACCTCAAACTGCTGTCTGTATCCCTAGTATGTTCTATCCCAGATCCATTCCCATAGCTTGCTTATTTCCTGTCTCATAACCTCACACCATTATCCGTAACTCGGTATAGCCTATCCCAGACCCATTCCCATAGCTTGCTTACTTCTTTGCCTCCTAACCTCGCACCATTGTCCATATCCCAGTATACCCTATCCCAGACCCATTCTCATAGCTTGCTTGCTTCCTGATTCCTAACCTCACACTTTTGTCCGTACCCTGACCCATTCCCATAGCTTGCTTGCTTCCTGATTCCTAACCTCACACTTTTGTCCGTACCCTGGTATACCCTATCCCAGATCCATTCCCATACCTTGTTTACTTCTTGATTCCTAAACTCACACTGTTTCCCGTACCTTGGTATACCCTGTCCCAAATCCATTCCCATAGCCTGCTAACTTCCTGTGTCCTAACTCATTCTTAATCCCTCACGCAGCACATTGTAATCCACCCTCCTAAAATCATATAGTGTTGTCTTTGTTAGTCTTCTGCTTTCTCCTACTATAAACCACATAATGGTATGATCACTGTTGCATCACATTGCCTTAACCTGGACATCCATAATCCCCTCTCCATTAATAAGGATCACATCCATAATTCTGTCATTTTAATACAGCTCTGTATTACTTGCCTGAATCTCTCAAGGTCTAAGACCTCAGTCAGCTCCTTGTCCCTCCTGCTTTGTATTTTTGAATTTCCCAGCATGCTCCTGAAGTATTCAGATCCCCCATATACATATATATATATATTACTCTTTTTCCTGCCCCACTCCTTTATTCTCTTTTTGTGTTGTCTAATCGTTCTCCCTTCATGTGTCTGCGGAGTTGAGTTGATGCGTAGTATCATTTCACCAGCTCTCCCCTTCATCTACATTAACATTTGGGGTACATCACCTGAGTAATGACAGCTCCCTTCTTTTCCCCCTATCCAGACTGCTAATCTTCTCTTTGATTGAATGTCCAGTCACCAAAACCCTCTCATTTGTCCTTATTCTTGTTGTGTTCACTTCCAGCCCCATGTCTCTGCCCCCACCCGCCTGTAACCTTTTCCCTTTCGTTTTCACCACTCCCAGCCCCTCTCTGTCTGTGCTGGTTGCCTCTCTTTCAGTGCTGTATCTAGTTTTGTCCTCATCCCTCCTCTCCTTTTCCTACAAACAAGTCCACTCTTCTGTCTCATTTGCAGTGTGTTTCTACCATTTACTTGAGTATTTCTTGTTGCCCACTTCTCTGCTACTCTCCTTATATTGTTGGCTGCTGCATAGCTATTTCTGGCACTGTTTCCCTTTTATCACTCGTCTTTACTTTTTATTATAACTCCCACTACCCCCAATTTCACTCCACCAGCACTATCATCCATTTTGTTCCCCTCTGATATGAGAGGCTTCTCCTACCTTCCCCAGTCAGATGAAGGTCTTATTTCCTGTGCCTTTCCTGACTGCGAAGAGACTTGATAAGCACATTTGGTCCCCTTCTTATGGTGAGAGATGAGGCAAGCTGTCATTAACTCCCTCCTTGTAGTGACTGCAGCTTCCACAGTTACTTCTGACTAAGGAGGTGCATATATGCTGTACACAAATGGACAGCCTCCCTAGTTAATGTGTAGCAAAGCCATCACCAGACTCATAGTGTTGCCGTCTATACCCCAGTACCACAATTGTGTCAGCATTGCAGCAGGTCTACCCACCTCCCTCCCTCCAGGATGGTGAGCTGACTTTAACTACTGCCTCCTGACCCACCTACCTAGTTCCTCCAGCACATGAGCAGTTAATCAAACTCTGGTGGTCTGGGTCATAGTCCTGGGCGTTATTCTTTTGTGCCATGGAGCCATGGATCACTAGGCACTACTCTTTTGTTTACCCTGTACAAGTAACGTCAGATAACATATATTGGACTTTAGAAACCTGTTCTTCCGTCTTCTGTTGCCTGTACCCTATTAGAGAACATTTATATTTTCTGCTTGGGGCTTCAGTTCAGATCACTCTTGTAACGAGTCATGATCAATATGTTAAATAATCGACAGCCATAAGATTGACACACATACATTGAACCGTTTTAATTTTGAAATACCAAAATAGCGAAAACTGAAACGTCAAAGTATTATAGTTGGCCAGAATCGCCCACTGTTGCATCTGACATCACCCCGTCATTCATGAGATGTTCTCAAATGATTAGGAAATGTAATTCCATTCATGTTAGCCAACTATGGTAATTCAATATTTTGAATTTCATCTATTAGGTGTTTCATATTTATCAGCGTTCGATGTATATGTGTTGATCTTATGGTTGTCGGTTATTTAACATTTCGAGTACGTGATATAGACCCATTTTAACTTCATATCTAACCTTGTTTTGCTGTAACTACCCATCCTCAGCTCTACAACCTCTTCCTGTTCTCTCTTAAGTTTATATGTTTCAGCCTTCCCAGTCTGAGGCCATTTGGTGTATCAAAAAACTCTTACTATTTTTAGACACAGATTCTCTCAAACTTAAAAGACCTAGGAGATAGACTTCTGAGTCTAAATACCTGCAGCTAGACTTTGACCTCATTAGAGATTATGGGAAGTGGAGGGGGAGGGAGTCGCTTTTCCTCTTCCTCCTCGTGATGATCCTAGATTCAAGAAGCTCTGGTACATTATGCTGGGGAGTGGTTATTGGATAACAGAACTGGTCTTTTCTTACCCCACAGGAGACAAAAGAGGGCCAATCATTTTTTTTTTTTTTTTTTTTTTTTTTTGTAAAATGCCACTTTCTTAATGTCAAAAAGGTCAGACACTATGACCTCAGTCCCTCAGGGAGACACCTTATTTAGAACTCCCAAGGAATGCTTATTGTGGGTGGAGGCCTCAAAGCTGGACATCGCTGTCATTGTCTCAGCATGTTTTGTACACATTTACTAAATAGTCATGCAAGACATAAGTAAACCTGCAACAGTAGGAAAGAAAACAAAGCATATTACCATTTTTCCCATTTACATACATTATACCTCACAGGTGGTTTCATTTTTTAATACCTGTCATCAGTGTAACAGTACATAAATTGCTCAAATCATGCCTTCGGTTGAACCTCACTCCTCCTGAACATCATTCTGAATTCCATAATTTCCATGTGTTTCTATGTAATTTGCTGCTTCCCTTTTCTAAAGATCTCTCTTTCATTTTTTCATCATTTTTTATAATATTCATTACTTCAAACAGAGTTGGTTTAGACTTTGATTTCCATTTTGTAGTAATTGCTTTTTGGCAGGCAACAGAATTAAACTTAACAAGTCCTTACTTTATCTAGACAAGCCAATCCTTTACCCCAGCTCAAAAGCATATTTTTTTTAGCTACAGCCATTTGCGCTCTCTCAGTATTTCTGACAGAGTACCCTGCAGGGAATTTTTAAAATCTGCCAACTCATTATACTCCAAAAACCATATGTTCCCAGTTACAACTTTCTTCCCCATCAGACCTCCAACATTTCCTATCTACCTGATAAAAATTCTTTGAAGTCTACTTGGAGTGTTAAAATACCTGTGCAAAACTTCCAAGCAAAAGTTCTAAACCTTCTGGACTTCATTGCATACTTTGGAGCCATACATGTGCCTTTGCATTGTTCGCTTGTAAATTGCTTTTCCAGTCTCTCTTCCCTATCTTTTCTAACCTTCTCTGACTGATTCTTATAGTTATTGTGCAATATTTCAAATGCCGTATTGATTATCCCTTTTTTAACAGCAGCTTCTGTTCTAGATTCACTAAAAAGTCAGCCAGAGTCGGTCTTTAACTTGGGATTCCTCCTAACCCTTTCTCTTAGCTTACATTCTGATATCAGTTCTTGGTAGGGAGGGCAGTCTCTAGCCTAAGCCTCATACCTCTCTTGTTGTTTTCTCCCAATACCTTGATTTTTTTGCCAGTTTTGTCCAGTAAATTCTGCCTCCTTTTGCCTATTTTATATACCCCTAAATGGAGTCATCCCTATTGGCAAAATGTCCTTTTCCATTCTCATGTTGGCTTATTTCTTAGAATATTTTCTGCTACTTTATCAATATAATATTCTGTATGGTTATTATTTTCCTTAAAGATCTGCATCCAAAATCCCACTCTCTACTTACTTCATGACCCCCCCACCAACTTTATCATCATCCCTTTCCACTTTGAATTATAACCTTGAGCCTTAAATCTGCTTACCTTTGATCATCATTGTTCTGTTAATGTTGTCAAATGTTTGCATCCCCTCCACAAAAACACATTGATCCATATCAGTCAATTTTGGCAACTCCTTTGCCATTGTTTTTAGTTATTATAGACATAAACATTTTATAATCATTGTTTAAAATTGAAATGGGCCTATATGAAGCTGTGTCTGATGGGTCTAATGTAGGTATGACAGCCACCACAGCTTTCTTTCAGAATTTTGGTCCTTCCTTTCGTTTTAAAATACCGTTAAACAAAACCTTCCAAGTTTTTTTTCAAATTCTTCAGCCTTAGCTTCCAAACTTCCACTGGAATACCATCTGCTCCTAGAGACATTCCTGCTGATTTAATGTATGCCACTGTTTTATGTCATCTCCTGCTATCTTAACTGTTAAATGTAAACTTGTATTTATATAAACGTAATTAAACCATGTTTACAAGTTCACATTTACAAACCTTATACATCATGTATATTGTTATATGTCCTATATTCTAAGCAACATTACATAAATTGTTCAGTTCCTGCCTTCTCTTAAACCTCATTCCTCCTCCAAAACATTTTTCGGCATGTATTGTTCCCACAATTTTCATTTTTTTCTGTGTTATTTACTTCTACCATTTTCAAAGACCCACTTCCTGATCTTTTATCTCTGTTACAGTATTTACTACTTCAAGTATAGCTGGTTTAGATTTTGGGTTCCATTTTCTAGTAATTGCTTTTTTTGGCAGCCACCAGGATTAAACTTAAGAAGGCCTTACCATGTGTAGGCAATTCAGATCCTGTATCCTAGCTCAAAACATCCTTAGTTATACTTATTTGCTTGCCTAATATTCCTGACAAATTACTCTTGAGGGAATTTTTAATGTCTGCCAATTCATTACACTCCCAAGACATATTTTCACAGTTACCTCTTTATATTCCCCAACACACCTCCAACATTTGCCATCTGCCTGAGGAAAAAAATCTTTGTAGTCTGCTCTGAGTATAAAAGTATTTATGCAAACACTTACTTCTAGGCAAAAATTCTAACTCTTCTAGATTTTGTTGCATATTTGAGAGCCATACATTTGCCATCCCATTGTTTCTTTGGGAAGACAGATTAGATGTGCAATTCACAACCTTTTCTGACCTCCTCTTATTGATACCTATAGTTATCATGCAATATTTTATATGCCCTACTAATTATCCTTTTTTTTAACATCAGTTTCTGTTTTAGATTTAACTGAAAACACAGCCAGTGCAGGTCTTTCATTTAGGGTTACCTTTATCCCTTTCTTTTTGTCTATACTCTGATATCAATCTCTAATATGGAAGGCAGTCACTAGCTTGCAGTCCAAATGTCTTCTTGGTCTCTTCCAGATCTATTACCATTCCTTTTCTAATTATTTGTTTCCAATTTCCTGGTTCCTTTGCCATCTTCTTCCAGTAAATTCCAGCTTTGTCTTCTCTATTCTCTGTAACCTTAATTGTAGTCATCCCTATCAGTAGAATCCTCATTTCTCCATTCCCGTGTTGGCTTAGTTCTTAGTAGACTTTCTGCTACTTTATGAATATAATATTCTGTACAACTGTTGTTATTCTACTTAAAGATCTGTGTCCAAAATCTAGTTCTCTCCTTATTTCTTGAATCATCCCCATCTGCCCCATATCATCATCATCCCTTTCTGTTTTGAAGTGTTGCTTTCTGTATGTGTTATATATAAGAGCTGTAACTGTGTAGCTCTAAAATATCCCTTCAAATCAGTTAATCCTAAATCTTCTTGTTCTGTTGGAAGTATCAACTTATCCTACTTGACTGTTGCCCTCTTCCCCTCCCAAATAAAATCCTTCGTAGTAATTGCTGTCCACGACGTCTCCTCTGGTTGATAAAAATATGCCTGTCCTGTCTATAACAGTAACACTAAATGGACTAAAAACATTTTTATTGCTTGTATCTTACTATCCATATCCATAGGCAAGAGCTTCCAGTTTCTCAGTTTTTGTATTATCTTTTGTTTATCTCTTCCCATGTATCCGTACCTGTATAACTGAATCCTTTTTAATTCATACTCCTAAATACTTCATTTTATTATGTCCACATAAACATGGGTATTGCTGGATAAATTCATATGGAGGCACATAATTGGTAGCTATATCTTTTGTTTTATCTTCATTAATTTTATATCCCAAAAAAAAACAGAACTGAATTAGAATATTCCACAACACTGAGATGTCCTTTTCTGGTTTCATCAAGTGCAAAATAATATCAGCGGCAAATAAAGCCAACTTTTCTTGAACACCATACCAATTATATCCTTGAATGTCTTACTCTCTTGTTTTCTTTGCCAATGTTTCTAAATATAACACAAATAACTAAGGGGAAAGAGGACACCCCTGCCAGGTTCCTCTGTTCAGACACAACTTGTCTGAGAGGAACCCTCCTACTTTTATTTTTGTCTCTGTTCCCTCATATATCCTTCTAATTAACCTTATTATTTTATCAGGAAATGCAAATGCTTCAAATATTCCTGTTAAATCCTCTGAGCCAAAAGGAGATTTTCTTCCCAGAATCAAAGATTAAAGTAGAGTATTCACTTAAATATCTGGGCATCACCTTTATTCATCTGCACAAGGAAATGATAAAAAAAAACTTTATATAGTTTGGTCAAAAGTTATAGAAGATCTGGACAGATGGAAAAATGTAAACCTTTCCCTTCTCTCCAAGGCATCGATCATAAAAATGAACATTCTCTCTAAAATTTTATATCATTTCCAAGCTGTCAATCAATGCATCCTAAACAGTTTTTTTTTAAATGAAAGCAACATTGGGCAAGTTTATTTGGCACCCAAAAAACACTAGAATTAGCTACACAAAGTTAACCCTGCCCAAAGAAAAGGGTGGTATAAATCTCCCTGACTTTCAGATATATTATCTTATTATCAATGCCAACCACATTATGCGCCTAATCCACTATGAACCCTCTGATACTTCCTGGCACTCTCTTTGGATAAAAATTTACCACCAACATCTAAGCTCCTCCAGTATAAACCAAGGGCTATACCTTTTCTTAATAACAAGACCCTAAGAGACTTCAAAATACATCCCACCATAGTCAATAATGTAACATGTTTCCAAAAGCTCGTAACTTCCTTAAACTTAAAGAACTCCTTAATTATGGCTCAACCAATACACATGAACCCTAGTATCAGACTAAATAACAATATGTTAAACCTAGATAAGTATCCAAACATAAAAAATTGTATAGTCTGGGACTTTTATCAAATAAAAGATCAACCTTTAAGTTCTGTTGTGGATTCTCTAGCACCAAGTAAAAAATACCGCTTAATTATTAAACAGATATTACATTTAGTAACTTTGAAGACATCAGAAATCAACGTAACTCCACTAGAATTTCAGTTATACCAACAATTCCTCTCCCTTCTACTACAGAGAACTAAAATGCTATCAAATACTTATAGATTAGTTACCCAAATCAAATACCAGAACGAAATTCTATATTCAAACTATTGGATGAGCCAAAACAATAAATTAACTAATGAACACAAATTAACGGCAATAGATATAACTATAAAACTAACCCCCCCTTTAAAAAATGAATTCAAACGCAAATCATGATTAATAACAACGCATATCATACACCACTCTTTCTGCACAAAATAAATGCTAATTCCTCACCTTTCTGCCCCACATGTGCTAACACAGTAGCTGACACTCTCAACATATTTTGGTCTTGCAAAAATATCTATAAACGTTGGTGCTCTTTGAGAGTGAAACTGGATAAATCAGGCTATATGAAATCCACCCTGTCATGGGAAATGTCAATATTAAACATTTTCCCTAATTCCTACACATATGAATCAAAACACATTATAGTAACATTGTCGCATTCCTGAAATACTATATAGCCCTCAACTGGCTTGACAGATCCAGAACTTCTTGGCCAGAATTCAAATCTATAGCTGTCAAATATGTTTTAGCAAACAAATTAAGAACTGTGAGCCACAAGAAATTAACCTATTTCAAGAAATACTGGAAAAGACTTATAGAAGTCCTTAGCTAGATCTCCTCTAAGTCAGATAGAACATGCTATTTTACTATACTCCTCCCCCATCAATACTAACTTTCCTATTAACATGATATAGAGACCACAATTAAACTATTTTGCAAATAATGTGCCAATTACATTAGATATACCAAACTGTCCTCTAGTATTTGAATATCTATGTCTACTGCTATTATATGTAAAAATATTAACTTCTAAACTTTATTAGAACGTCGTGCATGAGTGACAACCCAGTGTAAATAGTTGCTTTGATAGATACAGGTGTATGATTATAATTTTTCCTTTTGTGAAAATAACAATGGTTAATGGTATATTGTCTATGTAAATAGTTAGATGTTTGATATCTAGTGTGAATTCTAAATCAAACTCAACATTACAAGCTATACTTGTCTTTTACTAATGCTTATTATAATGAATAATAACTGTCTCTTTTTCTGCTTGATTTTTGTTTTAATTTTAAACCAGCAAGGTTAATCAACATGTATGCCGTGAATTCTGTATGCAACATGTGTTACTTGATCATATGTAACCCCATTGTTATCTTTCTTCTACTCTATATTAAATTGTTCATAGTAGAAAAAAAGAAAAAAAAAAGGAAATGCAAATGCTTCCATTGCCCTCCTGCTAAAATCCCAGCTTACTCTATTGAGTGCTCCCTCTGCATCAAGACCCACCAATATCAGCAGTATATTCTGCTTTCCTCTGGATCAGATCATCATTGTTCCATTAATGTTGTCAAATGTTTGCCTCCCCTCCACAAAACCACATTGGTCCATATCTATCAGCTTTGGCATTACCTTTGCAATTCTTTTAGCTGTAATAGACATAAACACGTACGAATCATGGTTTAAAAATAAAATGAGCCTATATGACGCTGGATTACATGGGTCTTTACTGTCTTTAGGTATTACAGCCACCACAGCCTTTGTCCAGGATGTTGATTCCCTCCTTTTAAAAATAGTCCAAACATTGACCAGAATACCACCCATTCCTGGAGACTTTACTGTAGATTGATTATACATCGCCATTTTTATCGCATCTCTTCCTGTCTTAACTGTTAGTTGTTGTGCCTCATCTACCTCTAACCTTGACATATTTAAGTTTTTTGTAAATCTTTCTGTTTGTGCTTTTATAGGTTCATAGGTAGGTACTAGGCTATTGGCCCTAGGGCCCATACAAGCTTAGCCAAAAAATGTACCCTGGCTTTCGCCACCCAAGAGAATTATTTTCCTGTGCCCCTGTCGAGCAGAGCCACAGAAGTGATCCCCGGAGTGAATTTCCCATTTCCCATCCAATTATCAAGATTTTTCTTGAAGAGTGCTAATGAGGAGCTCTGTTTGACATAGATAGTTGGTCTGTTCCAGAGTATGGGAAGTCTCTGGCCCATACAAGCCTAGCCAAAAAATGTGCCCTGGCTTTCGCCACCCAAGAAAATTATTTTCCTGTGCCCCTGTCGAGCAGAGCCACAGAAGTGATCTCCGGGGTGAATTTCTCATTTCCCATCCAATCATCAAGATTTTTCTTGAAGAGTGCTATTGAGGAGCTCTGTTTGACATAGATAGGTAGTCTGTTCCAGAGTATGGGAAGTCTCTGGGACAGGAATCTATCCCTCCAGCATGTTCTGTTTATTGTGGTGACAAGGTTTAGGTCCCTACAGCATGTAGCTCGGAGGGATTGGGATTTCTTTAAGTGGAGCATGTCTAACAGCTCTGGGTTTGACATAGCTTTGTATGTTAGGCAGAGATCGCTCCCGATTAGGCGGTATGCGATGGAGTAAAGCTGTAGTGTTTTGAGACGGTCTGCATAGGGCATCTGTTTGAGGCCAGTAATCCTCTATGTGAGGTATTTTTGTGGTCTTTCCAGTTGTTGTAGATGTCTTGTGAGGTACATACCAAAAGGGGCGTTGTACTCTATAATGGGTCTAATGAGTGATGAGTAGAGGGGAACAATGACCTCTTTTTTTCTGGATGAGAATCCTTTTGTGATGAGATGAGCCACGTAGAAGGATTTCCTGACCACTGTGGCAATGTTATTATCAAAGGAGAGACTACTGTCCACCTGTGTCCCAAGGTCTCATCACATTTTTGGCATTAAGTAGACTACCAGCTATGTGGTAGTTCATGGGTACAGAGTTTTTACCAAAGGGGATGACAATACACTTTTTGGCATTGAGCTTCAGGCCATGGCTTTGACACCTGGGATCTGTCTCAGTGAGGCCCTTTTGTAGTTTGTCCACATCGTTAGGAGTTTTGATTATGGCTCCTAGTTTGCAGTCATCTGCAAACTTTGTTAGCCAAAGACCTTCCGTGTTGGCTTGCACCTCAGAGAAGTAGATACCAAACAGAAGAGGACCCAGGATTGAACCCTGTGATACTCCACTTGTCACTGGTCTGATGTCGGATTTGGAATCCGCTACTTTCACAGTGTGGGCTCTGTCTGTGAGCCAGTTGGCAACCCATCTTGTGACATAGGGATTTATACCTAGTTTAGTGAGCTTATCTATAATTCCAGAGTGGGGGATGGTGTCAAAAGCTTTGGCGAGATCTAGATAAGCTGTGTGAACCATTTTACCCTCATCTATGGCTTTGGTGACTGCTTCAAAGAAGTCTATCAGGTTTAGGAGACATGATCTGCCTTTTACAAATCCAAACTGGGTAGGGTCCAGAGTTTGGAGATTACCAATGTCTTTGTTTATGAGTTCCACGATGATACGTTCCATGGCCTTGCAGACCAGGCTCATCAGGCTAATGGGGCGGTAGTTCCCGGGGTCCGTCTTTTCTCCCCCTTTGTGTTGTGGGATAACCGTCGTGGTGCACCATTCAGTGGGTACAAAGCCTGAGATGAGGCTATGATTGAACATGGTACTTAGGTAGGGTGCCAGTTCATTCTGTAGTTCGTGTAGAACGCAGCCTGGGATATTGTCAGGTCCCATGGATGCTGTGTTCTTGGCTTTGGAGAGTGTGTTTTTTACCTGTGCAGCTGTGATTATAGGAACTTTACATTCTTCCGGTATAGAGATGGGCCCTCTAGGGGGTGAGAGGGGGGTAAAGTTAGCACTGAACCTATCTGCTAGGATGCTGGCAATATCAGTTGGTTCTGTATATTTAGTGCCATTGTGCTGTAACTCAGAGCAGATCTGAGTGTTCCCATTTAGATTCTTGACATAGCTATAGAATGCTTTGTGGTTGTCTTTAGAGTCAGTGGCAATTTTGTTTTCGTAACTAGCTTTGGAGGATTTTATGAGGGATCTCAGCTTCTTACTGAGGTTGACCAGGGAGTTCCTCCAGTCATGAGATTTTACTCTTTTTTTGCAACAGTTTGTTTCTTCTGTTGTAGAGTTTGTTTATGGCAGAGGACCACCAGAATGGCTTCCTTTTTTTGGAGGATAACATCTTGGTTCTATTAGGGATAGCATGACACATGCACTCGTGTAAGTGGTTATAAAGTGCATTTGTGTAGGATTCGGCAGTCATACCTCTATTGTCTGTCTGCATGGGTGTCATGAAGTTTGCCACTTCTGTCTTAAGAAGTGTGAAGTTGGCTTTTGAGAAGTTTTTTACGATGGTTTCCCTAATTGGGGGTGGGATGTGGATGTCTAGGCTGATTAGCTTGTGGTCGGATCTGACCAATGAGGAATTGACCTCTGGTGTGGAACACCGGTTTCCCATGTTGGTAATGACCAGGTCTAGGATATTGCTGCCCCTGGTGGGGGTGTGAATAAGTTGATCCAAGGCGTTGGAATTTATGAATTCTAGAAATCGGTGAGCAAAAGAGTTGGTACATGAGTAGTTTTCCCAGTTAATGGTGGGGTAGTTGAAATCGCCCATTATTAGGGTGTTGGGTTGTACCCTAATACTTTCCAGTGTATCAAGAAATGAGGAGTGTGAATCCTGGGGCATAGTGGGGGGTCTGTAGCAAGCTACAATTTGGATTGCAGTCTTGCCCAGAGTTAGTTGCACTTGGATAATCTCGGATGCATTATGCTGTGCAACTAGCCTGGAGATGTGGATATCCTTAATAAATATGGACACGCCTCCGCCTTTAGTGCCTCTTTCTGGGTTAGGTGGCCGAAAGGTGTGGTATGAAGTGAAGCCTGGTATTGCAGGGGTGCTCTCTGGAGCTTTGAACCAGGTCTCTGTCACTGCACAGATGTCAATGTTCTCCATTTTAAGGAGTGCCTCGAGTGAGTGCATTTTGAGGTTTAGACTTCTAGCATTGAGTAGCATTACCCTCAGATTTTGCTTGCTTGTACCTGTTACGGTGGTGAATTTGTCATTTGAACCTTGCCTAAAAAAGGCACTATAGGGGGTAGCAAGAGCCTTAGCCAGTATCCAGAATCCTAAAGGCGACAGGTGCAGGCCATCTCTGGCAAAGCATCGTGGACCGTCGATCATGTCGTCCCAGGCAGACAAATACTGGATCCCCTTAGAATGACACCAGAAGCTTAGCCAATTGTTGAAGTCAATCATTTTGTCCTTGTACTGTGGTATCATTCTGGGTGATGGCAGGATGCTAATCAGGGTTATGGTCATACCCGCCTGGGATACAAGATTGGAGAGCTCCTCCATGTCTCTTTTCATGTAGTCCAGGGAGGTACGTCTCAGATCATTCACACCAACATGGACAATGACAGTGTCATATTTGTATTTATTGTGGAGTGACCTGAGTGCATGCATTATGTGGCGGATCCTGGCACCTGACAGGCAGCTGACAGTAAGTTTCTCCTTGTTTAGTCTAGTAAGTGGAACATCAGTGTGCCTGACTATAGAGTCACCTATGACTAGAGTGTTGGGTACGTTGTTATGCCTTATGGGCTGTGGTTGAGTGGCACACTGAGTTTGTGGGCTATGTGTCATTTGGGTTGTGTTGGGGGGTGGAGTTTTCTTGTGTTTATGCTTTGGATGTCCCTGATGCTTGGGCAGGTTTTTATTGAGAGCCTCCGAGAATGTAGGTGTGTGTTTTGTGTTTCTATGTGAGTGTTTTGGTGGTGTAGGTTTTGAGGGACTATGTGATGAGTGTGGTGTGTTGCAAGTGTTTACCTTCTCCTCTTGACTGTCTAGTCCAGTCTTGGGTGAAGAGAGCTTTGCTTCCAGTTTGGCTATATAAGTGCATCTCTCACAGGTTGTAGTGTTGGGTGGTAGGAGGAGAGGGTTGTCTGTGTACATGAGGCAATTGTTGCATTGCCCCAAGATGCCCAGATTCATCAGGTAGACAGGAGAAATCACTGGGAGCTGACCCTTAGACATGCCTGGATAAGTGCTTATTTATTAAGTACTAAAAACTGCTTTCCACTAGACAAGTGAGGAAAGTTGAGTGCTGTAGTAATTTGCAGCTTATGTAGTGCTTACAATGAGTTCTGAACAAGTGCTGAGTTCAAAGAAACAGATTTGATTTTTTCTTGATTTATCCACTTCTTATACAAATTTTCATAAAATTTCCACAATGTCTTTAATACCTGTACAGGATCTTTGGTTATTTTTCTAGTTATAGGCTCCTTAAGTTTGGCAACAACCTTTTCTACTTTCCACTGCCTAAGTCATTGTCAGAAGTTTTTTGTGCTCTGGAGTTACTATAAAAAATGCTGCTTGCTAGTTGGCCTTCTTGAAACTATTGACCCATTATTTCTTTTGAAAGAGAAAAGGGTTTCTATTCCCATTTTCTCTTATTATGAGTGGGATTGGAGAGCTGTAGCCTATTCTGGATCTCAGCATCTTTAGTAGGCATGTCATGTACTTCTGGATGTGGATGGGAATTTTGAAGGAGACCTGGATGGCATTACAGGACATGATAAATATGTGCTTAAGACATTTTGAACTTCCCCAAGAATAGCTTTCTGTTTGCTCTATATCACCACCATTTTCATTATATGATGGTGCTTATTGGTCTGTGTGATTCTAGAGTGTTCACCAAGGCTGTAGCCATAGTAGTTTAGACCTTGCAGCCAAATGGTCTTTTGCTGTTCCTCTACTGGTATTTATTTTGTTTGTTTATAGTGTTTGTTTTCTAGGATGGTACAATTAGTCTATGCAAGACCCCCTTTCAAGGGAGGTCAGGGGAGAAAATTTGCAAAAAGTTAAAAAAATAAAGAAATATATAAAAGTAAATTAAAATAAAAATATTGTGATGCAAGATACAATCGCTGCAGCATTTGGCAAAGTAAATAACTTGTGAGCTAACATAAAAATATGCATTGAGAAGAGGGAGTTAGTACCAGTTACAAAGTGAATAGGAGAGAACTTAGTTCAAAAATAAGCTGGAGTGACAACGAGAGAAGGCTAGTAAGGCAAAGAAAGAAGATGGCTGAGTGAAAAGTAGGGTAAGGAGTGTTTAGGATATTTCTAGTGAAAGAAATAGAGTGTTGAGAAGTTGCAGTCGCTGTAATTTGAAGGAATTCAGGTTTGTCTGGGTAACGGGCATTGGAGCAGAGCCAGTAATGAAAAAGGAAATCATTGGAGGAAGATATTTCCCTAAATGTAGTGGGGGATCTGCAAAACAGAGGTCTTGAGGGGAAGAGTACCACTAAACTAGAGAATTAAGGGAGAGACATAATTCTAAAAAGAAGATTACAGTACAGGCAAGTTTTAATTGTTAAAGACTGAGATAGCTGGAGAATTCAAGCCAATATAATTTTTCCTTGGGCACCTGTGCACTTAACTCTGTCATACTTGCAGGGCCTGTAGGTCACTATAAACTTGGAGTAATCCATGCTTGTCTCTTTGCAAAGGAATCTCTTCAAAGGGGCAGAGTTCCAAACTGGTAGTAAATGGAAGAGCCCATGGAGAGGAACCAGGAAGTCAAGGATTTGATGTCCAGAATGACGAAATACGTGCAAATTGACTCCATCATGAATTTGTGGATTTGATTGAGATGAGGAAGCAGAAATGGGTTGAGTCTCTGACCTTTCAGCACTGCTTACACTTTATGGCATCCATGATCTTCACTATCCCACTGGCTCATCACTGGAGGAAGAGGAAGTATTAGCCGCAGATTAATCACACTCTCTTAAATATTTGACTTTATTTTTTACTTCTTACAGTAGTCTCCTCTGGAGGGCCACCATGCAGTTGTATGATGGCATGCCCCTCCAAGCTTTAAACCATTACGTTGTGCATTGGTACAAATGTCTCCCTACAAACAGATACAGGCTCCATCACCTGTTTTGCTATTGTCATAGATGAAGGTTGTGTTCCCTGTGTCTTTCTCTTTGTGAATATCTGCAGAACCAAAGTTGAAGTTAAGGGCATTTGTCTCCATCCTGAGACTAGTTGAAGAAGGAGGACTAAGTCATCCATTTCACGAGCACCCTTTATCCTGCCACTAATATGCAAGTGCTCACAATAATAAGTGGTGTATGCTATGGCTCTCTGCAGTGAATAGTTATTTTCTTGCTGTTCCTCTGGTTTAAAATGGTCCTTGAGTCTGCCTTGTGTAGGTGTTCCTGTTTATACCTAAACTTGGTCATTTGGAAGGTGCACCACCCCACCCAGACACAGGGGCTTGAGAATGAAAATAATCTATTAAGGAGAGGATTCTTTTGGAAGGGCTCCTAGATGCAATCTACTGTAGAGGGCTTTCTCGACGAACAGCTGATAGGTTGAATACTCATGTGGGTAGATGTTATTTACAGGACCAGCAATAGCTGCATTTCATGTCTGCTTTACTAAGTGTATTGGAAAGACTACTAGTGTCAGCATATGAAACCTGTCATATTTCATTACTGCCTTTGGAGCATTTATGAAAATAAAGTTGACGTTGGCGAGAGAGAGAGATGGGAGCAAGCACTTGCAGCTGTGTTACATGAGTGGAGGGGAGTGGGTTATGACCCACCACAGGAGTGTGGTTTGGTGGAAGACCCAGCAGTGCACTTCATTTCAGAGGGACCCAACAAAGCAAGCTGGGCTGAGGGCTTGCTCTTCTGCTCAGCATCATACATGTGGAAGTGTACAACCCACAGGCAGGTCAGCACTACCATATTTTGATAAATGCCTAAGAGATACCTAGGCATGCTGTAACTGCAATTAATTAGCACCTTTTGGTAAACATGCTAATTTTTTTGTTTCAGTTTCTGATTTGTGGCTTTTTATACTGATCCCAGAATCAGAACTAAACACTGGTAAAAAATGGGAGTATAAACAAAATGTGTGCTAAAAATGAGGTTCATTTTGTTAGTTAACATAAGGAGTATAAATAAAATGTGTGATGAAAATGAGGTTTGTTTTATTAACAGTTAGAAATGTACCTGAGATTCTTGCAGTAATGAAATAACCACCCAGTTCCTTACAAAAATTCCAGAGGGGGAATATTACCTTTATTAGAAAAAAGATGGAAGAAAATACGCCTGCTTACTCCTACTTCATTGTTTGCAATGAGCTGCTGAAAAAAAGGTCTTGCAAAGCGCTAGCAGGTTTTAGATTCTAGACTGCAGTGACACCTAGTGGAAATGACTTTTCAGCACAAATTCCAAGATCCCAGACAATTTTCTTGTCAGGATTGTCTTTTAAAGCTAACAAGTAGTGTCCATTTCAAGTAAAATACAGGCGAAGGCATCAGCATTGTTTGCACTGATATAAATGTGTCACTGTTAAGTAGAAATGACGCTAGTGTTGCACTTGGATACATACAACTTTGGAAGCTCTTATCATACAACTTTGTAGTGTGCTCATGGTTTCAAATTTGGTGATATGACTAGTCCTTCCACTTTTTCCAGGTATGAAGTTGATTTTGGATTTTTCTTTGAAAGACACTAATTTAGTCTTCTGTCTTCTTAGATGCTCACTGCACATCTTTTCTCACACTTTTTTGTTCTTTAGTGTTCTGTTGCTTCTCCTTTTTAGCACACTTAAAAATATATATATATCCCTGGTAGCCCTCGAAGTCTCAGAAAACTCAGTATGCAACCTTTACTGGATCAAAAACAAACCAAGAAGAAACTCTGTAATGTGGAGGGTGTGATGTTCTCTTCCTGAATTATGTTAAACACTTCATTAATAAAAATCGAACTGTAAAATACGTGCTAAAAGTAATAAAATAGAAAATAGTAGGTAGTCCACAACTGAGTTAAAAAAACTGTAGGTATACATGGTTGAGTTAAAAATGGAATATCCTTTATTGAAGTAATTGTACTTTGATTCGTCTACTGCCCTCTTTCACCTTGTTCTCTTCTAGGACTTACTTTCATTTGTCTAGCGCTGTGTCATCCTTGCTCAGTTTGAGCGCTTTCTGCATCATAGAAGTACACCTGCTCCCTCTATCGTGCATGATTCAGTATGTCTTTTGTGTGCTGAAACTGTGTGTGACTGAGTACACTTGCTGCCTTATTGGACTATGTTTAAATGAGTATATATATCTCATGTTTTGTTCCACTGTGCACAGCCAGATGTATTTGCTCCATAGCTGGCTGTGGCCCACCACAGCTCTGGGTCCAGATGGTTAGAGGAGTTGGCGAGAGAGAGAGATGGGAGCAAGCACTTACAGCTGTGTTACATGAGTGGAGGGAGTGGGTTATGACCCACCACAGGAGTGTGGTTTGGTGGAAGACCAGCAGTGCACTTCATTTCACAGGGACCCGACAAAGCAAGCTGGACTGAGGGCTTGCTCTTCTGCTCAGCATCATGCATGTGGAAGTGTACAACCCACAGGCAGGTCAGCATAGCCAGATATTGCACTGTGCACACTGGCTGACAATGGAGGGCTGCTAAGAGCTTTAAGAAATCTCCTAACCTTCTTCAGGCTGATGACTTCTGTCCTGACCTTGCAGCCCTCTCCTGACATTTCCTAATATTGACAGATGCAAAGAGAACTGAATGGGCCAGTGGTAGACATGGCTGCATTGTTGTCAGTGGGGATTGGTGGGGGGGGGGGGGTACAAAAAAAAGAGCATAAAAAAGTATATCTTTTTTTTATGCTGTGGTTTAAGTGTACCTGGTGCTTCCTGTCCTGTCACTGGATTGAGCACATATTCTGCTTTTTAACAGTATGCATCACCTGTGTGATTCTTGCTATGAATAACTTGTATATACTCGCACTATCCATGATCTGTCTAAACATGCTTCTGCATGTGGCGTCTGTAGATCTGATGCTTCCTGCCCTTATGCATATCTTGATACACCTGCTACTTTATGACACTACTTAAAACTGCTGCTTCATGGTTCTGATTAAGCTGTTCTTCGGGTTAAAGATGTTCAGTTTTATTTTAAAAATAGCTTTAACACTGTTAAAACCGTGGTTGACTAATAACTATGAAAACTATGTCACTGAAACACCATAGGTTGAGGGAAAAGTGCCAAACATAACAGAGCTCATGACTGGTCTGTGCCCATTGTGTTTTTTTAAGATTAGGTGTGTAAGTACAGTATGGTTTTATATGTCGTTACATCAAGCAGCAGCTACCTTTTTTACCAAACTACACTTACTGTCTGCAAAGCATCCAGTCCTTAAATAAAAAAAAAAAAAATCAGCATAACGCTGTAATTTGAAAAAAATCCCATCTTACTATGTTTATAATAATACAGTACCTCTCAATAAAGAAAAGAAATCCAAGACTGTACTATTTTATGTAGGGATGTGCACAGTACAGTACAGTGCAGGGTTATCTGTTCAGAGGGGCCATTATTCAGGCAGCCATAAGAGTGGTTTATGACTCTGCTTGCATTTTTCCTCTACTTTGCTGCAAAAGGTGGAGCCCCTTTCATCCTTGGCCCAGGTAAGTCTGGCATTCTCCCCAGGTCAGAGTGATATGACATCCCATCTTTCTTGTACCTAGGCCTATGACACCCTTCCTCTAACAGCTTAACATCATTGTGGTTGTGAACTGTATGGACATTTCAAGTATTGCCCTAACCTATCCCTGAATGGCTGACAGGCTTTTTAAATTGCATCAGGAAATAACCAGTGCTTTTCTGTTGTATACAGGCTTCTTCATGCCTGCTTCTTGTGAGGTACCAAAACTGACTGTGGATCACCAGACCTACTTCACCCAGTCACACGGCCATTTCTTATATGTAAGCTTCTGCTTGCATGGAAGTAGAATTGGTATAACCGTTCATTTTCACTCCCAACCATGCTGTGACATTTCCAAAAGCCCCTGGGTGAACTTGAGTCTTCTGGGTTATAGTCAGGACTTCCATCCTTCTATACCACAGAGCCTGGTGACTTGATGACCTTAAGGAGATGAGGATTAAGGAACTGTTAATGAGCCATTTTCTGTGCCTTAGTGGTCCAGGGTTTGATACCCTCTGTCTCCATTGCCTGACTGTGTGACTCGGAGCAGATCACTTTACCAGACAACGTTCCTGGACTGAGTCTGAAAAAGGTCCATTGAGATCAGTGATCCACCCTGATAAACAAATAGAACGAAAATATGACACTGAAGCAGAAAAATAATTAAAGAAGCTCTAGTAGCCCACTGATGATGTAATAGTAAGTAAGAATAAGAGAGAGAATGCTGGTTCGGTGGATTTAATTTGAAAAAAAACAAAGTAGCCTAACATCATTCCAGTGGGATTTATGGGGTTAAGGATAGTAATGTGTCCTAGAGTAAAGCTGAAAAAATCCTTACCTTTTAAGAAAAGAAAAAAAAAAAAAAAAAACAAGAATTTATATATATTTTTGATTCTAGAAATAATTAAAAAAATCAGCTGAAGCAGGCGATGTGGTTTGTGTGACGGACATTTAATGCTGTATATGTAAGACTGTGAAAGTGAGACTAGCGGGCCATAGGGCAGTTATAATAGATGGGGATGAAATACCACCTCAGAAATCCCAGATATAGACAAGCACCCTGGCGTTGTCCAGTGGGTTGGCTCTGCAGTCATTATAAACTTATAAGAAGTGAAACTGAAGGCCTGTTATACAGGGGAAAGAGGATTAACATGATGCACATTATAAACAGTGGAAGAATTCATAGTGTCACAGACAGTCCTCACTGCAGCACATAAGATTGCCATGTCTTAAGTAGCTTTGTGTGGTGGTAACTTTTTATATGTATTTATATTTTTATTTATTTTTGCTCCCCAAAGTGCCTCCTCACCTGATGATTCGTCTACGTGCATTTAGTTGGCCCATTCATTATAGAGAGCAATGGGAGACTGGCATTCTCAGTCTGGGGAAGAGTCCTATTGCCAAATTTGTTCCTACTTGGTAATCTCAATCAGCCCTCCATTTCTTTGTGAGAGTCTTGAAGTAGGGCGCAGGCCACCTTACTGGTCCTGCTGGGTAGCCTCCTCCCTTGCAATATCTAGCAGTTGATGCCAAAGGCTGTGAACTGTAGCTCTTGTGGTACAGGGTTGAATTCCCTCATCCCTTATTTGCCTACTGTCTGACCTTGAGCAAGTCACTTAACCAGACATTGCTGCCAGGTCACCCCTGAAAAAGATACTGTGTGACCAGTTTGGGTGCTGCTGCTGTTGTGATTGTTGTTGTTGTTTGTTTTTATTGGAGCACCACCTCTCGCCTCAGTATCTCTTCTGAACTCTGCTATTGCTGACTTCATAGAGGACCATACCTCTGCACACAGAGTTCCCCCTGCTTACAGGTTTGTGGCTGACAAGTGTGAATGCAGTCAACATGTGCTCTGTAGGCTCAAATTCCACTGGGTTTAACACCTAGTGTTCCCCTCTGAGATGCTTACTCCCATCCTATCCTGCCTGGTTTCTGTTGCACATGAGTCACTGTCATATTCTCATTGCATGTGTTACAGTCAGGAGTTTATCCTTCTATGCCATGGAGATGCAGTTTTTATTTTTTTTTAACATGTTAACCTCATGTTGTTGATTTGCAGAATCAAATCTATTTTACTTGACAGATGAATGACCATGCTGAAACCCACATGATCGACAATCCAGTTCGTTGATCAACATAAATAACACAAAAACAATGTTTTTGCTTGCAGAGGTACAAGCTCCCCTGCACCCCACACACACCCTGCTAATTATGCATACCAACTCCAAGATTGCATTACAGTAGGTAGGTAAAAGAGTACATTCCCCAATCCCCACTGTACCTCAGTCTCTGTCAAAATTGCCAACAAACTGCATGTGGGTTGTGACAATGCTGTTCATCAACCAAGTGACATAGACCCATCAGAATTAGCAAGGCTGATGGTTGGTTCTTATATTGAAAAGACTGCGGTGGTGGTGCTGCGGTAGCGTTGTCGCCTCACAGTTAGACATTGCCCGTTCGATTCTCAGTTAGAGCGTCTTCTGTGTGGCGACATGCGTGAAGGGGCGTTCCTTCGTTGAAGGTTGTGCGTTAGGCCTGGCAAGCCAGCACGTAAAACTCTACTGCCAATCATTAGCGGTCCGGAGTTCCGCTGTGGCGACCCCTAACCGGGAAAAGCCGAAAGACACAAACAAACTGATGTAACGTTAGAGTCTAGGAAGCTGAATTTAAAATATTTTCCATCTGTGAGGTGTAATGAGTTTTTGTTTGAATTTTCAAAAAAAAAAAGACCTGTCTATTTCACATTTTTGCTTAATACATCTACCTTGTGTAACAAACTATGGAAAATATTGTTGGTGTATGTCAAAATAGTGGTTGTTGAGGCTATAATCCTATCTACAGTGGATATAAATTTATCTTTTTGAAAAGCTGTAAAATTATAGTCACCTGCTCTGTTGATAAAGAACTTGTTACGGATTTTGTGCAATGTTTTTAGTGTGTGTGTACACTATTTGAAACATCAGGTTAGTAAAAGTAAATGTTCTTTGTCTGTATCACTATCACACTAGTCCTGACTGCTGGGATTTCATCTGTAGAAATCTTGACGTATGTTCCAGCTTCCAGATCTCAGTATCCTTCCCCCTTCCAGGTATGACATGCTTCATTATATCGGGAATGTCAGGACGTACCTAGTATAAGACAGACATCTGTTCATACCGGTTTAGAATTTTTGTACTGCAGTTTACAGTGCACACATCAATTGCAGTGTGTCTGATGTCTGGTGTGGTTTGGCCTGCTTTGGTCTGTAGAGCAGATAATTATGTATTTCCTATTTCTGCTTTTGTGGTGGTTGGTGAATTTAGGTAGTCTTATACTCAGCTGGATGTCCAACTATGCATTAGGGCATGTAAAGGCCTATGAAAAGTAGATATTCTTATGACAGGCACATTCCACACAGATGTCTATGCTTGTTGAGTATTTTGTCTGGGTCTGGAAGATGTTATTGAAGACTTGTAAGGTTTTACAAAGATTTGGACATAATACTTTTAGAAGTAGGCAGCATTCTCTGCAAAACTGCTTGGATTGGAAGAAGCTGAAGGCCTACATCCACCATTGTGGCATCCTTGAATTTGTCCACTACTTCTGCTGTCCCCCCTAGAAAAATATAATCTGATGTCCTGTTACAGCTCAGAAGTGTAGACCATAGGGAATAGTTTTCACAGCCCTAGGATAGCACATCTCAAATTCCCGAGGTCTCTAATGAACCCCTCGGTGGCCATGAACTCAAGGGAATCAGGTACATCCCACTCAACCAATAGCCATAGCTCAACTTTAGGAATGGGCAGTCTATTGCACACATCTTGTCTTTGAAACATACTTCATAATTTCAGAATTGCTGAACAAATCAATACACTGTCTTAGTAAGGGAGAATCTCACTGGTCTGAGTGTGGAAGTCCATACACACCCTCTGCAGATCTGGGATTCCAAGGTTGAAGTCTCGACTAATAGGGATGAAGGGGTAAGAACAGAACCTCAGGAACCTTGTTCCCTGCAGATGCCCACTACTCTGATATGTGGCACGTTTTTGCCACGCATGCTGTCCCAGGCTGTACTTGAATCATGAATCTCCTTGCCTATGGGTTCCGTCCAGGTTTTACAGAACATGCAGCTGAGCTCTGAACTGCCTGTGTCTAGAGTCCCCACAGGCAAAGGAAAGATGGAGTATCTGCTGAAATGGGTAGAAGATGCCTCCCTAAACCTGAAGAAGACTGTTAACAAATCTCCATAATCTTTTCTTTTAATTTCTCCAACTGTTTTGGATTTGTAATACCATGATACTAAGTCAGGGTATGATTAGGCTCCACAAAATTAACATTGTTTTGTTTTTTGTTAGCCAAGAGTGCTCTCCTCAGCATTCAGTGTGCCCAGAATAGCCTCCTCCTGCAGTTCATATGGGGTTAAATGTACTGGTAGTATATTTAAGAAAGATTGTAAATTATTTTTTATTAGTCAATTTGTTTTGTTCTGGGAGATATTTAGGTAGTAATGACAGGTTATCCTCAGCACATTGCCATTTACAAGTATATGACCTCCCCATCTCAGTTCTGCAGGAGGAAAGTCCTTAGTAGCCCTGGTCAAAAGTCAGCTCACACATCCACAGAGGCACCTGCACTCCTTATAAGGTGCCTGCTACACCTCTCTACTTAGTCACGTAATGGCTACATGCAGCGCTTGCAGCTAGGATTTATCTTAACAAGCACTGAATAACTACCACTAAAAAGTATAGAGTAGTGTGTGTGTTTCTGCGTGTGTATGTTGTGTAAAGATATATAGCTATCTGAATGTATGTATGTGTGTGTGTGTGTATATATATATATATATATATATATATATATATATATATATATACATACACACATACATAAGTGTGTGTATGTGTGATATGGTAAGTTCTGGTACATGACATACTTTGTATGACATTCAGAGTGGACAATGGGTGGTGAAGACAGTGGTGTATACTGAAGTGATTGAAAGCTGCAGCTTATGTTTCCCTTCTTTTTGTTTGTTTCTCTCTAAAAGTAAGCTTAGAGATGAGTTAGCAGAGTTTATTTTAGGTGGGTTAGGGTATTTTGGGTTTTATGTGTATCTGCTTGTCTGTTTCATGTCCTCAGCAGATTGTATCTATAGTAATATGAGCAGCAATCTTATTTCTGCTGGTATATTTGTTGATATGAGTAGGGATGTGGAGACAGTCAGTCATAACCTGCTCTTATACAAACTTAAAAGACTAAACTTCGGAAACAGTGCCATTGCTTGGTTTCAAAACTACCTGAAAGTTACAGCCTCAAGTTTACAGTCATAAAGCCTTCACAGAAGCAGGTAAACATAATACTGGCATCCCTCAAGACCCAGTACTTGGACCACTACCGTTATCCCTATTTATTAATGACATTTCTTTTGACCTCCCATATCTAAAGGTTGTAATGTATGCAGATGATATTTTATTGCTGGTGATATTACACACAAATTCTCATACCTATGCATCTGGCTGCAGTCAAACAAGTTATTAATTAATGCCTCAAAGACGAATGTTATCCTTTTTGCAAACAACAAAAGCTTACTACATCACCAAAACCCTTAAACGGGATTTCATTCCTTATGTAATCAGACAAACATAACATTAGATCTACTCGTCAACTTAAAAACTCATACTGGCAGTATAACCACCAAAGTTCTCTCCCAACTAAAACTATGCTAACACATATCTCACCTCCTCACTCATTCTGCTAGAAAATCCATAGCTAAAAATTTTCTGTTGCCTAAACTGGAATTTGCCTAACCCCAATTGCTCTACATTTCTCCCAGAACAACTGAAAGCTGCAGATTGTGGAGACTAAGATATGTAAATTTGCATTGTTTACAGAAGAACAACACTGTACAATGTTAAAGTTCACGGTCTGCCTATCTTTAGTAGTTGCTTTTCTTCTAAGTACAGTATTATTTAAGTTAGTGCATATGGGCTACTGCTCACCTTTTGAACTAAGCCATCCATTATGTAACAGAACTACTAACTCCAAGCCAGTCAAGACTCTTGTGTCATATTAGGTAGTCCACCCTGAAAGTTAGCCATTGGTAAAATTACTGGCTGACGTTAAAAACAGTAAAATGCTATGAATATTCAAGTAAACACTTAAAAGATTTCCTTTTCCAAGAAGCCAGATGTAAGAGTTTTCGTGATACTGGTTAAACCATGATTATCACCAAATTTAACTAATGTAATCAGTGTAAGTTGTAACCAAGTATATATAATAAAGTATATGTGTGTGTGTATATATATATATATATATATATATATATATATATATATTATTAATACTGTAAACATACTGTAATACTCTAATGTGTACTAGTTTCAGAAGATACTTCACTATAGTTGACACAAATTGTGTCCTTACAATCTATAAATCCTTTTTACTAACATAAGGGACATCAGTGAATTTTTAAGCTTATAGTAATCTTCATTTCTTTAATTATGCACTGTTTTTTTTTTTGTCTTAATTACTGCTGCATACAATTATTAACTTTGTAGCAGGGTTGTGACTGACAAGTGTCTCTGGAGAGATCAGCCACTATTATTGAAATGTTTTTCATCCTAATATAAACAGATTTCATTTCTGTATATTTGATTTAGATGACCAGTGTTTTATGTGTTTATTTTGTCCAAGCAGTTACTTTTTAAAATTTGATATTAATGGGAAATTCAACCTTTGTTTTACTTTATCTTTTTAATTTACTGCTATTTTTGTTTACTCTTTAAAAGAAACTGTAGATTTGAGTATGGCGGTTGGTTAAGATGGTTTAGGGTGTTCTGGTGTTGTGTGCGGCTACAATTTGCATCTTCAGTTTACAGACTTTTACTCAAGTTCCCAATGAGTAGTGTAAGTATGGCAGGTATGAGTTTTAGTAGCTTTGATGACATATTCATGCTGTAGATAACCATTTAGGTCAATTGAGGTAAACTTTTGGTAATGTACCAAGGGAACATTTATAAAATATACTAGCTATAAGTGCTGTATCATACTTGCTCGGGATTTACCATCAGGGTAAGTGTGTGTGTGTGTATCTATACCTAGATCTATATGTACACACACACACACACACACACACACACACACACACACACACACACACACACACACGTATGTGTTTACACATGTATATGTTTATATATTTACACACGTACCAAAATAAATAATTTTTTTACCAATGTATAAAAATTTGATGATGTTCTTGTTTCACTGTCACAATCCTGACTTGTGGGGTTTCCTTCTGTGGATGCCCTTGGCCAGCCAAACTACCAAAGTAAAAATCTGCCTCCTCCTATGGCTGTGGGCATCCTATCCTGACGTCAGTATGCCTGGGTATAAAGGGAGCCATCCAAGACCATGAGACCAGTCTTTTCTTGTTGTCGGAGCCTGAAGCAGTGTTTCAGCGTGTTGGTCAGTCCACACCAGAGAGAAGTCATCTAAAGCTAAGTACCCCATTGGGGAGCTCATTCTCTTTCTTTAAACCCATGTCAGATAAGGTTAACAATTGTCTCCAATGTGGTAAGCACATCCCGCAACAAGGCTTTCATGTGTGTCACCTGCCTTGGCCTGGATCATGACATCCTTACTTGCTGTTTTTGCACCGATTTTGATTCTAGGGGTATCAGGCATAGGGCCGAAATCTTAGCTGGGCATCTAAGTCTGCCATCTGCCTCTCATCATCCAATGGCATCCACCGGTCATCTTGAGGTTGAGCTCCCTAAGCATAGGAAGGAGAAGGAAAAAAGACCCAAGCTTACAGCCTCGGATGATAACTGTTTACAGTCTGCCAGTCTCCCTAGGATCATTATCGCTGAGGAAGGTGAGGCACTTTTGCAGCCTCCTTCTGCGACTGAGGCGGTGGCACAGGCCTCTGTTGAGACCCATACAGAATCTGACATGCAATCAGGTCCTTCATCTTCTGCACAGGCTTTGACTTTCAGTTTGTCAGTTGGGTCTGGAATTGCTCAGCAGACCTCTGCTCCCAATGAGTGATCTTTTACTGGCGTGACGTTCCTTCAAGGCATCAGCCTACATTGGTTCTTCCTTACAAAGAGACTGGCGTCAGGATTGCAGATATACCTAGGCCCAAGGCGAAAGCTACCTCTAAGAAGGGTTCTACCTCAGGTCCTATGCCTAGGCCTACCAGTTCCCGCACACTAGGGTATCAGCAAGACCTGGTCAGGTTAGCTGAAGACCTTATCTCCTTAGTTAGAGCTAGGCAACCCCCTTTGGAGTCTTCCTCAAGGAAAAGGAAGAGGGATTCTACCCCTGAAGTTTTCTCTGAAACTCCTGATTCAGATGAGGATTCTGACATGGAATAGTCTGTCTTTGAGGAGGGACCCTTCCTTACTACTTTTGAAGATTCAGATTCTGAAGAGAATCTGTATTCAGCTTCACCTCCTGAAGACAACACTTTTGGGGAAACACTCCATGTCATGAAGAAACATTTGCAGTGGGAGGCACAGGAATACCCACAATCTAAAAAGAAGGTTAGGGAGTTCCTTGACCACTCAGAACACAAACCTTTGGCTATTCCTCTTTTGTTGGAGGTGGTAGAGGATGTTTTTATGGACCTTGTCCTGGATCCAGATTCTCTACCTCCAGCTCCTTGAAAACCAGACAGGCTTTACACGGTGCTGAACTCACATAAATACCTCTTCAAAAACCCCTCTGCTGACCCAGACATTGTCACTCCAAGCCCTAAGAGAGCAAGAGCCAGCTCTTCAAAGAACCCTTTACCTGCTGATAAAGAAATCAGGGCCCTTGATAGTTTGGTAAAGTCTGCACTTGTGCTACTTTAGCCACGAGAGCCCGTAGCTCCCAGTTTCATTTGGAAAGAGTTAAAAGAGTACCTAGGGGGCAACTTGGCACCTTCAGGTGTGGAAGATGCTCACAATGTAAATTTATCAACACCTCCGATAGTGTTACCATTAGAGACAAGAATTATAAAATCTCAGGTCATTTTTCATGTGACTCACAAGGAGTTGTTTATTGTGCTAATTGTACCCACTGTGATGCATTCTATATTGGAAAGACCGAGCGCAAGCTCAAACAGAGGGTTTATGAACACCACTATAATATTGTTAGGGCAAATAATAACAACGCTCTAGCAAGACATATTATGGTGTTTCCAGAGCATAAATTCAAGTTTGTGGTGTTACAAAAGATTGAGCACAGTGTCAGGGGAGGACCATGGTTTTTGAGACTTCAGGAAGTAGAATTAGAGTGGCAAATACGAACCTTAGCATATATGTTTCCTGGGCTTAATGAACAAATATCCATTAAATGCCTTCTTAAAATGAAAGCTCTAAATAGATGAATTCATAGTAGGTAATTAACTTTTTATACCTGAATAATAGTTTAATAGTGATAGGCATATTTATGCCTAGGATTAGATGATTTTTAATGGCAATTTTAGGGCATATATATGGCATTTGGATATTTATTGGTCCATTCTTATTAGTAGGAACTGGTAATTTTATATATTTATATATGTGTATAAATAAATAAATGTATCACATATAAATAATTTTTATACAATATCTGATATTTTATGTCTAGATAAAATGGACAATAAGATATATGTTGCACATATTTTGCATTTTACTTACTTAATATCAATAACTCAGCTTATGAAGTTGGTTCATTCAATATTCTATATATATTTTTAAATAATGGCTTTTTTAAGTACTGTTTTTTTAAGAAAGGTCTTAATTTGATAGCTTGTAAGGTCATTAATTAATTAGCTTACTAATTGAGTACTTTTATAGTATATAAAATGAGTGTGGACTGTTTTAAATCTGTTTGAATTTGGTCTGAAGAAGCTGGCGTATTGTAGCCGGTGAAAGCTCTTACCATTCATTTGTGAATAAAGAAGGAGTTTCGTTTGAGAGCCTCAGCACCTTTTTTGTGGATTTACTCATTTGATAAAATACCAACAAAGTATTTTAGATAAAATGAAGTAAAATATATCCTCCCTGGAGGACAAGAACATTGCTAAGGAACTGTTGGACTTTTGCCATTCCATCTCCCAGGTGGCTAGACACTCTTTACACAGTGGCTATGATGCTATGGAGGCCTCTAGCCTAGCTGCTGTGTCTGGCTCTGTTATTAGAAAATGTGCTTGGCTTAGGGAACAGACCATGTCAAATCCAGACTTCTAGATGCTCCCCTGGATAAGGACTTCATTTTTGGGCAAAAGGCTGAGGTTGTGCTAAAAAGTTGGAAGATAAAGGAAAATCTATGCAAACTGTCAAGGACTTCCTCCAAGTACAGCCTCCTAGGTTTAGTAGGAATTTCCCCACTAAACACTGGTCCTTTCCCTGTCTGTTAAAAAGTTGCCAAAAGAAATCCTGTAGGGAAAGGCCTCAAAGGCAATATCAATCAAAAAGGCCCAGGCAGTGGTCCTCAGAAACCCCCATGCAGGGGAGGTGTAGGCTGCAGGGCCCTAGCAGAGGGCTACAATGGCTCTTCCTTTCCCCTTTCTGCCCCCCCTCCCCATAAAAGATAGGAGGAAGACTATCCCTCTTCAAAGAAAATTGGTCCCTCATTACTTCAGACAAGTGGGTTCTGAAATTTATCTCAGATGGTTACAGGCTCACTTTCAAAGAGCCATTAACATACTCGGGTTATCCATATATTTCACAAAGTCAAAGAGCAGAGGCCCTTTCTCAGATTCACAACCAATGATCACAGGGCTCAGTGGAACCAGTACCAGAACACCAAATAGGGAAAGGGTTCTATTCCAGACTATTCCTGGTTCCCGGAAAGGACGGCTGTTGGCACCCTATTGTAGACCAGCTCTTTGTGTCCTTTGCCATTGGGTCTGCAGGGAAGCCCGTTTCCAAATAGATGATCTCCAAGTGGATATCTCACTGTATTTCTTTTTGTTACAGCCATCTTGGTAAAAAGCCACCCAAAGCTGTCAGAACTCTCTCTGCTAAGGTCACTGTTACCTCTGCTGCATTCCTGAAAGGGTTCCCTACCAAAGACATTTTGAAAGCTGCTACTTAATCATCTCTGCATACCTTTACCAAACACTACAACTTGTCAGCCTTCTCCAAGCCTAGAACAGCATTTGCCACTGCCATCCTGCAGGGCATCTCTCTTCCCCATAATCTTCCTTCCACCCTCATCTCATCTGTGGGAATCATCCCACACATCATGACTGCAACAGTGAAACATGAAGAGCATAGTACAGTTTTGCACACTTAGCATAAATGTGGATGTTTGAGTGTATTCACTGTTGCAGTCTTCTTTCCCTCCGTCCTTCCCCCTTTGCCTACAGTAGTAATCTGCTTCTGTCTTTTTCACTAATCAGAATACTCCTCGTTGTTTTCCCTAAAGGGCCCTTTTTCTACCTTTGATCTTTGTTTAGGATCATCCTGGAGGCTCCTACCATCTAGAGAGCAAGACAAAATCGACATCATGGCTTCTGCTTGCTCCCTTTCTGCCTAGGTGTACCGTCATCAGGATAGGATCTCCCAAAGCCTTAGGAGGAGGGAGATTTTTACTCTGGTATTCGGGACGGCCAAGGGCTTCCACAGCAGGAAATCACACAAGTCAGGACCGCAACAGTGAATACACTCAGGCATCTACATTTATAGTAAGTGTACACAACTGTACTTTCAAATCTGCAGTTGGTTTTGCTCATGTTCAGTAAATGGTTATAGCAAGCTTAGAACTTTAATCTTTTTTTTTTTTCTATAAGTTGTCTATGGGAACATTGCCAGCATTCAGCACTGGTTCTTACCTACTTTATTTTTTCCAGGGGTTTCCACTGTTTTCATATGTGTTACTCATGTTCTATATATGACAGGAAACACATTCCTCCTTTTGAAGTTGTACAGAAGCTCCTGTGCTCTTTCTGAGTGTGTATGGTGTTTATGTGCACGTACGTGGGTGTTTAACTGTTAAAATACATTGAGTACAGTGTTTCAGGAGGACCATGAGCTGTCGTACCATGAAAATGGCAGACAAATGCATTCCTAAAAGGCTGGCTGTGTAGAATAATTAAATGTTTTCAGTTTTATGGTTGTATAAAATGCCATTGAATGCTTTTGTGCTGAACACTCTCTCTCTGTATTTCACAGGCTGTACATTGTTATTTTATGAGACAGATGGCAGATCTGGAATAGACCAAAGCAGCATCCCAAAGCATGCTGTTTGGGTGGAAAACAGCATTGTGCAAGCAGTACCTGAACATCCAAAGAAAGACTTTGTTTTCTGCCTCAGTAATTCACTTGGGGATGTCTTCCTGTTTCAGGTTTGTTTTCCTTAAGAAACATGTACTATTCTACAGTTATTCATCTGCAGAGCCGTGTTTCTCAGAAACTTGATTATCGCTTATATTGCAAAGTTATCAGGTTAAGGTTGTACAAGTAGCATAGGAACACAATTGTTAGCATTTAAGAAACAAAAATGTCCTTTTAAGCTACTAGAAATTACTGTGAATTTAATGTCCTTCACGTTTGAAACATATTTTCATTCCTTTTGTCTAACTGCTAGTGGGTGTTTAATGTACTGAGTGTTTAATGCCTTTCATTCAGTTTCAGTTTTGGCATAGATTTCTCTTCTAGTGATGATCTCTGTCTGACTCTTTTTTTGCCTTGAGTTTGAAAAGGAACCCCCCCCCCCCGGCATTCCTATGTCATACCTTACTCTCATTGTTCTGTACAGAGCAAGACTTGTATTCCTGTCATTTGTTTTTAATTTCTAATTCATTTATTCCATTATTTCGAATGTCTGTCTGGAGTGCTTTTCCTTAGTTCTTGCCATGATAAGACTGTGCCCTTTAACCCTTTAGAGTCTGTACCTTAGCTGTGTAACTCCAGGGTACAGCAACAACTGAACAGCATCAGTTTAGCTGTGCTACAGAAGCCTGTCCCAAGCCACAGCTGTCTCTGTTCAGCAGCAACACTTGCTTTTTTTTCAGCACTGTTGTATCATAATGAGGTGTTTGTGTGATATTACTCATATTAGCATCAGCATTTTCAAGCACATCATGTATGTCAGAGGGGTTTGTAGGCTGTTTATTTTTCCTATTATGTGAGTGACAGAATTTTCCAAGAATCCTAAATTAATGTTTCCTTTCCCTAACAGCTGATGCTAAAGGATTTTATTGTTTGGGTCAATTGTGCACTATTTTTTGGAGTGTCCTTTATCCATGCTTTGGAGAATATGGGTTGTACTTTGGCATTTAAGGTTGAAACCGTATTAAATATCAAACACAAGATGCCTTCTCCCATATGGGTCTTTGTACAAATGTCTCTTCTCAGGGGTGATATGGGTCCACGGTATGGTAAAGTGACTTGTCATTCACTCACTTTCCAAGTTCAGACCAAAGGAATCAAGCCCAGAACTATAGGTTGAAGCTCAGTAAGCAGCCCATAGCTTTAGCCCCATGCGCCATACTGGTAGGCAATCATTTAATTTCTGGTCTGGCCACTCACCTATACTTGCCTTTATAGAGTTGGTCTAACAAAACCCTTTGAATGCTGTAACACCCAGATGACTTGTGATTGTGCTAGATCCAGCTGTTGCAGGTCAAGATGCAGAAGTCCAAAAGAATGGGTGAGCACATAATACGGCAGTGACATTGCAGCTGGATAGGCATACTGAAATATGTCCTTTATCATTGTCTAAATGAACAGTTAAGTGCAGTTTCTCAGAGGGGCCTAAAACTTTAGGCCTCCCAGAAGAGCACCAACACCTACTTGGGACCTCAACTTTGTTCTGGAAAAACTCACGCTACCTCCTTTTGAGCCAACTTTCTCAGCTGACTTAAAGTTTATATCATGGAAGACTGCCCTGCTGCTAGCAATTACTTCAGCTAGAAGAGTTTCAGAGCTTCAGGCACTAATGGCAGTAGAGCCTTTCCTCATTTTTCATCAAGACAGAGTTTCTCTACGAACTAACCCCTCCTTTATGCCTAAGATGGTATCCAGTGTGGCTCTAAATCAAACCATCCATTTACCCACCTTCTTTCCAAATCCACAGAACAAAGGAGAAAGACTCCTGCATTCCTTGGACATTCACAGGCAGCTACGTTACTACTTGGATAAAACTAAGGTTTTCAGAAAATCTGACCAGCTTTTTGCATCCTATGCTACAGCATCACAAGGAAAGGCAATCTCAAAACAGACCATTTCCAAATGGATAGGACATTGCATACGTTTTTGCTACACCCACCATGGAAAACCAGTTCCTGCTACCATAAGGCCCCACTCTACCAGGGCAGCAGCTACATCTACAGCCTTCCTCAGGGGGGTGCCAACCAAGGATATTCTGGAAGCTGCAACTTGGAGTTCAGTACACACCTTCACCAAACATTACCACTTACCACTTTATTCTAAGACTAGAACTGGCTTCGCCACTGCAGTTTTGCAGGGCCTTCTAGCCTCCTCTAACCCTGTTTGACTCCACCTCCCATCCTTAGCTTTGGGATTCTACCCAAGTGTGATGACTGCAGCAGGGTAACACGATGAACATAGTACAGTTTTGTACTTACCATAAATGTAGATGTTCGAGTGTATACCCTGCCGCAGTCCAGGTTACCCTCCCTCCATCCCCTGAACTTATCTCTACCACTCTATTCTATTCTACCTCTGTGGTGTATTTGCTTGTGCCTAAGGGTTTTGTTTTGTTTTTCCATATAGCTATATGTAGATATATATATATATATATATATATATATATATATATATATATATATATATATTTTTTTTTTTTTGCCTACCTATTAGGGGCACTTGATATCTGGGGCAAGAAAAACTGAAGAAAATGGCGTTGGATGCCTCTGATATACCCCTGGCACCCTGACATCAGGGAAGAAGCGACAGCAGCCGACGCCGGACCAAGACTTTGGAATTTGGGCCAACTACGGGACCGCCTGACGGCAGGATAACCCAAGTGTGATGACTGCAGCAGGGTATACACTCGAACATCTACATTTATGGTAGGTACAAAACTGTACTATACTTCTTCTCCTCTTAAAATACTGTTAAACAAAACCTTCCAGATCTTTATCAGTTTTTTTCCCTCCTAGCTTTCAAACTTACACAGAAGTACCATCTATTCCTGGGGACTTACCTGTAGATTGGTTATACATCACCATTTTTATCTCATCTCCACCTGTCCTAACTGTTAGTAACTGAGACTCCTCTACCTCTAACCTTGGCATATTTAATCCTTCCATAAACATTTCTATTTGTACCTTTTCTTGATTTCTGTATTTCTCTGCTTTATACAGATTTTCATACAGTTTTCCAAATTTTTCTAATACTTTTACAGGCTCCATTATCATCGTCCTTGTTGTAGGCTCCCTAAGCTTGGTGGCAGACTTTTCTACTTTATGTTCCCTGAGTTGCTGAGCTAAAAGTTTTTGTGCTCTACAGTTATCAAAAAACAGTTGCTTAACAGCAGTCTTTGTAAACTCATGCATATTATCAAGGTAGTCCCTTATTTTCTGTTTAGCATTCTGCAGTTGATCCTCTTCTTGATGTTCTTCGTGTTTCACTGTTGCAGTCATTACGTTTGGGTTGTCTGCCTGCAGATAGCCCTCAGCCGGCCTGAATACCAGAGTCTTGGATTCCTGCATTGGATGCTGTCTCTTCTTCCATGACGTCAGGTCGTCAGGGGTATAAATCATGCAGCCGACGCCATTACATCAGTTTTTCTTGCTGCGCGGTGCCCGAAGCAGAAGCAGTTCGCAAGTGCCGGTCGGCTGACTCCTAAAATTTTCATTTTCGAGTTTCAGAACCGAAGTCTTCGAAAATTGGGGATCCTTTTTCTTGCTCTTAACCGATGTCAGTAAAAGTTAACAATTGTCTTACCTGTGGAACGCAAATACCTCATAAAGATTTTCATTTGTACTGCATTCCTTGCTTAGGCCCGGACCACGACGTCCCTTGCTGTTGGTTTTGTGCCTTATTCAACCCTCGAACTATTTGTCGTCGATCTATTTTCGCAGCAAATTATTTTGGTACTCTGTTTAACTATCCAGACATGGCTTCAGTAAGCCATCAGACTACCGATATTCCAGAAAAATGTAAGGATAAAGACAGAGACAGACTGCATAGGTCCAAAACTACCAACAACGCTTCCGTTAAGATAATCACCAGTTCACTGGTACTCAGTGAGGTGCTTTCACAGCCCCTGATACTTGCTACTTTAGATTCGCAGGCCTCTACTGAGACCCATTTGGAGTCCGGTATTCCGCGAGATGCTTCTTCGACTATGGAACCTGCAGATGTCTCTACCTTGGGTGGGTCCGGAGCCGCTGTGCAGGCACCGGCTTCTGAGAGTGTATTCAGGCCTACAGATTTGCATTTTAAACGGATGCCATCTTCTTCATCAAGGCCTCAAACTCGACCCACGCCTAGAAAACGACGTCCAAACCACATGGTCAGGCCCATATTCCTAAAAAAACTGCTTAGAATGGCTGAAGACCATATTACTTTAATTAGGGGAAGTCGGCCTTCCCCCTCTAAGAGACCTAGAACTGATTTTCCTTCTGATTCTTCTGATCAGGATTCTGAAATTTCTGTTTCTTCTGATGACCAGGATTTGCCCTTATCTACCTATGAGGAATCTGATGCAGAGGATTCCATTCCCTCTGCTTCCCCTCCAGAAATTTTTTTCTTTTGGTGAAACCTTGCACGCTCTTAGGGAGCATTTCCTCTGGGAAAGCCCAGATTACACTGACTCCAAAAAGAGGCTTAGGAAATTCTTACTCCTCTCTCAACACAGGCCTTTAGTTATCCCTCCTGTTCTGGACATTGTAGATGATGCCTTCTTGGAATCTAGCTTGGCCCTAGACACTTTACCTCTAGCTCCCAGAAAACCTGACAGGTATTGCAGAGTACCTGGCTCTCACAAGTTCCTCTTCAAGAATCCTACTGTGGATCCAGAGACCATTTCCCAAGGACCAAAGGGCATTAAGGCTACTGCTGACAAAAACCCTACCCCCTTTGATAGAGATTCCAGGGCCTTGGACAGATAGGGTAAAAAGGTGTACACTTCTGCTACTTTGGCCATTAGGGCCTTAAATTGCCAGTTTCATATGTTAAAGTATCAGCAGCATATTATGGGACTACTTAAACAGAAAATTATGTTGATTCATGAACATGAAGAATTACAGGATTTAATGCATTCTGCTGAACAAGTTGGTAAACATACTTTGCAATGTGGTTTTGACTCTTTAGAAGCATCTTGCAAGGCTGCTGTCACTGGGTCTGTACTTAGAAGGCATGCTTGGCTTAAGGAGCAAAACTTGCCAGATTATGTTAAAGCTAAATTACTGGATGCTCCATTAAACCAAGACCGCCTGTTTGGCAACAAAGCAGAAGTCGTCCTTAAAAAGATGGAGGAAAAAGCTAAATCTATGCAAACTGTTAAAGATTTCCTGCAAGTACAGCCTCCCGGATTTAGTAGGCATTGGCCTTCTAAGAATTTTTCCTTTCCAGTCTCTTCCAGGCCTTCTCAGTCCAAGCCCAGGAACAGCAGACCACCTAGGTTACAGTCTCAGGCTACACACAGGCGTAAGCTGTGGGAGGCACCCACTTCCAAAGCTGAAAGTAATAAGACACCGCCCATGGAAAAATGTCACAATGACTTAACCTTGACCCTTCCAAGCCCTGCTCAACTTCCTGCTTTCTTAGGAAGAAAGCTTGCCCTGCATGCAAAAAACTGGGAACTCATTACCCAGGACAAATGGGTTTTAAATATAGTTTTCCAAGGATACAGATTCCACGTCCACACCTTACCAACCCCAAATGGTTGGCCAGACCTACCCCCAAATCAGTGGACAGAGGCTCAACAGGAGGTTCTCTCTCTTCTAAGTATCAGGGCTATCCAACCTGTCCCAGCAGAAGAAAGGGGACAAGGTTTTTACTCAAGACTTTTCCTGGTACCCAGAAAAGACAGCACCTGGAATCCTATCCTGGACCTCTCTATTCTAAACACCTTTTTGGTAATACCAAAATTCAAAATGCTAACACTTCAACAGCTGCTTCCTATGCTAGGCAAAGATGCCTGGTTGGCAACCTTAGACTTAAAGGAAGCTTACCTGCTCATTCCAATAAAGGAATCTTGCAGGAAATACCTACGCTTCAGAGCAGGCTCCATGCACTATCAGTTCTCTGCACTTCCCTTTGGCTTATCTACTGCGCCCAGGGTAATTCACAAAGTGCCTAGCTCCAGCCATTGCATTTTGCAGTGAGAGAAATATTCAAATATACCCATACGTGGACGATTGTCTGATTTAGGCAGAAAGCCAGGACATGCTATTAAAACATCTGGCATTTGTAAAGAAACTTCTAACCTCACTGGGGTACACCATAAATGAAAAGAAATCTCATCTAGTCACCCGCCAACAAATTGTATTCCTGGGAGGGCTTGAACACAACTTCCCAGATGGCTTACCTAACCCCAGAGAAACAAGTTTATTGCACAGCCTCCTTCAAACTACTGGCCACAAAGACCCAGCTCTCTGCAAGCCCTGGGGTTCATGGCCTCTTGCATTCTACTAATTCCATATGGAAGACTGCATATGAGGAACTACAATGGTATCTAAAAGTCCTATATTGTCAACATTCTCAGGATCTGGAGTCAATTATTCCTATCATTCCTTGTATAAAGACAGAATTTCTTTGGTGGGCAGAGGCCTGACACCTCAACAAGGGGCTCCCTTTCAATCTACACCCTGCCGCCCAAACCCTGACTACAGATGCATCAGACTATGCATGGGGGGCTCACTTTTGCAGGGCAGGGCATTCAGGGCAAATAGAACCCAAGTCAGCTGCACCTGCATATCAACCAAAAAAAAATGTTAGCTGTACAGAATTCCCTGACAGCCTTCAAGGACCACATCCTTCCAGGACAATTATTGGTAAAGACAGACAACACCACAGTTATGTGATACATAAACAAGCAGGGGAGAACCCACTCGTGCCCTCTGTGCAGACTAGCCATGGCTCTGTGGAACACAGGCTTGAGCTACCAAGTGCACCTACAAGCTCAATTCCTGCCAGGCAAGCTAAAGTCACGGGCAGACGACCTAAGCAGAAATCTCATGGACCCACACGAATGGGAACTAGAACCAAAAATATTGAACCTCTTAAGGAACAAATGGGGGTCTCCAGAAATAGACCTGTTTGCCTCACCCCAGAACTACCAGTTGGACAAATTCTGCACAAGGACTCCCCACAGCCAAGCTTGAAAAGTGGATGCCCTGTCCTTCACCTGGGAAAGCATCTCAGTTTATGCCTTTCCCACTCTGCCTCTCCTCTTGAAGGTTCTGCTAAAGATTAAACAGGACAAACCAAGGACAATTCTTATTGCACCAGACTGGCCTCGCCAGCACTGGTACCCCCTCTTGTGCAGCATGATACTGCTGGATCCATGGCACCTACCTCAGACACCTTCCCTGCTGTCCCAGCAGGTGGGCCAGATTTTGCATCCTCAGCTTCAAATCCTGAACCTTGCAGCCTGGCTAATTCCCTGAGCTCTCCAATAGCATCCCTCAGTAAGCAGGTGCTAGAGGTCATTCTGGAAGCAAGGAGACCTAGTACTAGAAAATCCTATGCTGAAAAGTGGAAAAGATACTGTTCCTGGAGCCAGACCCAGGGTATGGGCACTACGATTCCCAGTTTACCTCATATTCTTCAATACTTAACAGAAATGCTCCACAAGGCCATATCCTTCTCATCTATTAAAATTCATGCCTCTGCAATTTCAACACATTATAATACTGAACCACCCTCTTCTCTCACCCCCTGGTAAAGCAATTCCTCAGAGGGGCTAAATATTTAATACCCCCCAGGCGAGCCCCTACTCCAGCCTAGGACCTTAACTTTGTATTGGAAAAGCTCACTCTCCCTCCATTTGAACCAGTTGCAACTGCAGACTTGAAATTCCTTTCTTGGAAAACAGCCTTCCTTCTAGCCATCACTTCAGCAAGAAGAGTGTCTGAATTACAGGCCCTCATGGCAGTGGAGGCCTTCATTATCTTCCATGCAGACAGGGTTTCCCTCAGGAACAATGCTTCCTTTATGCCCAAGGTGGTGTCTAGTGTGGCCCTAAATCAGTCCATTCATTTGCCTACTTTTTTCCCTAATCCACAAAACAAAGGAGAACAAATGCTTCACTTCTTGGACGTGCACAGACAACTTAAATTTTATTTGGACAGGACTAAGCCTCTCAGAAAATCTGAACATCTGCAAGTTGGCTTTGCTGCAGGGGCAGAGGGGGAAGGCCATTTCAAAGCAAACCATTTCTAAATGGATAGCCCATTGCATTCATTTCTGCTATAAGCACCATGGAAAACCTACCCCACAGGGGATAAGATCACATTCCACCAGGGCTGCATCTACCTCTACAGCCTTTCTCAGAGGGGTCCCTACCAGGGACATCCTAGAAGCTGATACCTGGAGCTCTATACATACCTTCACCAAGCTTTACCACATGCCTATTTTGTCTAAATCCAGAGCTGTTTTTTGCCACTGCAGTATTGCAGGGCTTAATAGCCAGTCCTAATGCTCTCTAACTTCCTCCTCCCTTCCTTAGCTTTACGATCTACCCAAATGTAATGACTGCAACAGTGAAACACAAAGAACATAGTACAGTTGTGTACACTTACCATAAATGTAGATGTTCCGAGTGTATTCACTATTGCAGTCCTGGTTACCCTCCCTCCAGCCCCCTGACTTTTCTTGGCTCTACCTTTCCTTCTTGTTTGGTTTATTTGAGCTTTCTGGTGTATTTGCTTTTTTTTGGAGGTGTAACATAACATATAATTGCTTCCCATTATGGGGGCACCTGACATCTGGGGCAAGAAAAACTGATGTAATGGCGTCGGCTGCATGTTTTATACCCCTGACGACCTGACGTCATGGAAGAAGAGACAGCATCCGATGCAGGAATCCAAGACTCTGATATTCAGGCTGGCTGAGGGCTACCTGCAGGCAGATAACCCAAATGTAATGACTGCAACAGTGAATACACTTGAACATCTACATTTATGGTAAGTGTACACAACTGTACTTTCTGTAAGATTCCCCTATTCTGCAATACTTTTAACATCTATCAGGCCCTCTAAATAATTCTTGTTACTTCTTAACCATAGCTCCCTTTCTTTTATTTCCATCCTGTTTTCAAACTTCACTTTAATTTTATCCCACTCCCTAGCAATATTTTCAGAAGAAATTTATGTCTTCTCTAATAGCGTCTGAATAATTTTCACTACTCATTCCTTAAATTCCTTTCTCTTCAACAGATAGGTGGGAAAGTGCCAGTGTATCATTTTTATTTTAGTTGTTATTGGCACATGATCTGAAATAGTTGTAGGGTGTGTATCAAGACCTTCCGTTAAATGCACATGTTCCTGTGAAATATAAATTCTGTCTAGCATAGCCCATTTTTTGTGTCTCAGGGAATAATATGCAAATTCACTCAGAGCTCTTAATACAGAATTCATATCTTCCATGCCAAATATTTTCTTAAATTTCTTTACAAATCTACCCTCCTTTGTTATATTTTCCTTCTGGGCCCTCCCAGCACATCTTCAAAATTGCAAGTCAAACTCCAGTCCCCACCTAGAAGTAATATTCCACACCGAAAGTGGATTATTTCTCCCAAATTTTTCTTAAGGTCCATTAGAGCAGTTTTGGTGGAATATAAATACATGCCACTGTGATCCTCCTCCCTTGCCAGTAGCCTATTAATACTACAAATCTTCTGTTATTGTTTTTTTTATCCTCTTCTATTACTATTGGATCTCCTCTTGCAATTAATATGTTTCCCCATATATTCCTCTGCGTAACCATCCTGAAAACCTTTCTTTATCAAATTCACATTCAGTTCTTTCCAAGTGTGTCTCCTGTAAAATAATTATTTGCACTCTACATTTTTAATATAGTTCCCTACTATTTTCTTTTTTTATTTATCTGTGAGTCCATTAAAGTTTAAAGACATTATGGAAAGCATCATATTCTTGGGAGATTATTATTCCCAGCTTTTATGTATAACAGCTTTTTTGTTCAATGTCTAGTTTCAGCTTTTGTGTTACATGTAATTACTGTTTGGCAGGTTAATCTTCTATACATTTGCTTCTTGTCATTTCTATTTGAGTCTATGACAGATCTTACAGAACTTTTTGTTTTATTAAAATCCCTCAAAAATGCATACATACCCCCAATACCCCCTAAACCCTATTTACTTAATAGTAACACAAAAATCTATGTAGATGTATATCTTCAAATATTGAAGTTTTACCCTCCTGATAGGAACAAATGTTCCAAACTGACAGCCCACACACACACACACACACACACACACACACACACACACACACACACACACACTCAAGCTAACCTAAAAGAAAGGTTTTCCATGCTAAGATGCATGGTGTAGCCTGCGCTTCTGTTAAGTGTTGTCTGGTTTTGTTTTGTCTTTATAGTTCTCAGGTGGGAAAACACTTGAATGGTTTCAGAAAACATTTTCTCCAAGCAGTTTATCTTTATTGGATTGTCTGCTAGAGACATGAGAACCATACAGAAAACTGTTTATTAGGGGAAAAACGTATAATATTTAGTATTCTTTTTCATTTACTTGCTTTTTCTTAAAACTTGTTAGTGGATGAAGCTAATGGCCTTAACTCAGTCATTCCTGTATGCAGAAAAGAGAAAAAGCACACTAATTTTTCTTTTGTCATGCTCTTTTAATAACCAGATCATTTTTTTTTAATTGTAGTGCCTACATTTCTTAAAAGTGGACAAGGAGAAAGAGAGAAGAAGGGAGAAAGAAACAAAAAGAAAAAAAAAACAGGAGTATCTATTTACATTAGTATCCCCGTTACTGTCAAAAATCACCAAAAAAAAACCAACTTTATAACATGCAAAGAAAATAATGCACTATTTAAATAGTACTATTAAGAAAAACATTTGTTTTACTTAGTTAACTTTCTCCCCCTTCTTCACCTGTCCTGATTATTGACACGAAGTGGGACATATGCTTTAGAGTCCCCTGCAAGTTTAACAAAGTCCAAAACGGTCCAATATTTCCAGATTGTCTTGTTCGGTCATATTTCACAAATATAATTATTACTTTGTAAGCACTCCACCAAGCAGAAAACAAGGAAAAAAACAAGATTACATGGCTAAGAGCAGAACCTTTAATCCATTCTGCAATCTGTTCGACTCAGCACACAATTCCAAAGCAGTTAGCAACAATATATCAACCCAAAGGTTGAAACAATGAACAGTACCAACAATTCTCAAACAAAGTAAAATAACAGTTAAGCACTTTCACCCAACAGATGTCAGGCTTCATCAGAACAAATTGGCATGTATTCCAAAGAGCAACAAGTAATCATATAAACACACTGTTGCTCTTTGATATGTGAAAGTGTTTTTATGCATTTTATGTATTGTACTTTATACTTTTATATGCCTTTAAGATAATTTCTGCTTGAATACCAGTAATTGATTGGCTGTTTTTAAAAAGTGAACTGTTTAAATATGGATGCTCCATTTTGTTGTTTGTTATTTTGGTCTGAAGAAGCAACCAGGAAAGGTTGCGAAAGCACTTGCCGCCATAATAAATATCTTTGGTTTTTACATCAGTACTGCTTTCTCCATTGGTTTATGGTGCCAGGATTTTACTTATTTGGTTTTGTTGTCAGATGTCTATGACAATAAATTAAGAACAATAATAACGATATCACATATTTCATGTTTGTTTCACAGAGACACATTAGCCAAAGTATTCCAGATTAATTTCTGACACACACACACACACACACACACACACACACACACACACACACACACACACACACACACACACATACTAGTCCTGCAAAACCAGATTATTGACTGCTTAAAAATTATCAGAAAGGTGCATAAGGTACTTACATCCACAGAGAGCCCACACAACTGTAACCACTTTGTTGACTGTGTACACCCATTATTGTTAGGAAGCAATAAATTGCATATACTTCACTGGTAGCTTTAGATAAACTAATTGAAATTGTATAAAAATCAATAGCGCCATACTATAAAATCCAGCCATGTGTTACACCATTTTAAATAGAAGAGTACTTATAAGATCATAAGAAATATCAGCTACCTAATAACACATGCTAACACATGCTAAGTCAATATTCACAATCTCTGTAAAAGTAAAAGTCATCTGAGTAATTCCAAATTAAAGAGAACCATTCTATTGCAGCAATTGCTGCTGGTAAACAACTTTGTATTTAAGTTGTCAACAGCAGTATGTATATCATCAGTGTTTTTAATAGTAGTGGCATTGTTGTGTTTTAAAGACCATAGAACATTTTGTTAACTTCATACAAATGTGGTGTAGGGTGATCATAAATAAGCTGCATTTAGTCTTACAAGGAGTCTCTTACTTGGCTGCTGCAGCCAGTCAGGTCCTTGCTTCAATGAAGCAGACCTGATGGAGTGCAGCTTTTAGCTGACATCAAAGTCAACTACAGCCAAGGGGGGGGGGGGAATCACAAAACCTTTTGATGCGAGAATCACAGCGCAGGCAGCAAAGAGGAAGAAGAAACCTGGGTGCCAGTTGGCTGCACTAGTGGGGGGGCCCTTGTATACAGGGAGATAATTTGAGACCCCTTGCAACCACAGGTTTGGCAGGTGCCTAACACAGGCTATGTTTGTCAGAATCAACTCCTTCTGCTGGTAAGACTGCACCTATACTATTAAAGGTCTAGGTTTTTTTCTCATAGCCAAGTTTGAAGCATGCACACAATGTGCCCTTTCAGTTAATTCCTGTTGTGGAATACTAGCCAGTTGCTTATTTGTGCTTTCATAAAATTAATACAGTCTGTTCCTTCCAGTTTCTCGGGTACAGCAGAAAATCTCAGGTTTTCCCTACGTGTTCTGTCCTCTAATTCTATTATTTATTGAAACATTTATTCTTAAGCAGTATCATATTCCACCAGCCTTTTCTTCATTTCAGCCTCTGAGTTTTGGAGTTTTATTACCTTGTTTGAGTATCTGTTTAAAGCTTCTTCCATTTTTTCCAACCTTTTATTGAGATGATATATGCCATCAGTGTTTCATTTATTTTAGTCAGGTCTGTGTGCAGTTGCCTTATACTTTCCTTTAGGTTATTAGAAGTCATGTCTGTAGCTTGCACTGCTTTTTGCTGAATAGCTACAGTACTTTTCCCAGTCAGTGATTTTTCATCACCTTTTGTAGCTGATTTTCCTTCAGGTCCTCTGTATTTCTTTTTTTCCAGGTATCCAGGCAGTACACTTACTAGACAGTTACTGAAATTTACCCAGAAATCTAGGTCCACTGGCTTTCTCTGCTAAGTTTCTTTTTTCATACTTGGAGAGCTAGAATTGAGCTGTTGCTGAATGTGCAGCTAACTTGTAAGTTTGAACTCGTCATCTTTGTCAGAGTTAAGGGTTTGTGTATCTGTGCCACCAGGCTGGCTACAAAGATTATTGGTGATGATAATCTAAATCAGTTCAGTTCAGAGTACCAACTTTCTTAAAAAGAGAATCATCGGAATGAATAGCTGCATATGAGCAGATGTAAATGATGTCTTTCAGTCCTGACAAGGCTGATTGTGAGGGAAGGGTAAATATTTTGACAAGGTAAACAGAAATGTTCAGGAGGATGAGAAGATACATCAGGGAATGAAATAACTGCTAATAACAGTGGGAATTGCCATGAAAAAAAAAATCAGTAACTAGGAAGTGGAAACTGAAGGTGCTCCAGAAAATGGAAGAGGTGATACAGATTGGAGGGCTGCTGAGAGAAGGGGAGGAAGGCGTGCAGGGGAATAACACTCAGAGGTTTGTGAACACATGGCTGTCCTTGGTGAAATGTATAGACATGGCTACCCAGTGGGCACATGGTTCCTAAAGGAAGGAGAATAGTAGGTTGGGTGTCATTTCTTGAAGGATAGGAATAAATGGACTTATCAAAACTATGCTTATACAGGAATAAGCATGAATGGGCACTGGAGAGACTGAAACTGAATTAAGAAAAGGAATTGGAAAAGGACTGTCTGTAATTATTATGTATGATATAGACACATCTGCAATCAGATTGGTTATCTTGAGGTATTGTTATTATGTAATGGTTGTTGCATATTATTTTTCTTCTATTTTTTGGGCAGGACTTACTCAAGGTTAGAAAGTCTGTAATTGAGATAAATGTATACAGGTAAAGAGAACTTCATTTGTTGCTTGTTTGACTTGTATAATTATTGAATAAATATGTTTATTCTGTAAATAAAAAAAAGTGTGTGTGTGTATGTATGTGTGTGTGTGTGTATATATATATATATATGTATATATATAGTGATACATGTGTGCTCTTGGTAAGATGCATACATCCAGCATCCCACAATGATTAGTTGTATACTTTCCTATTATGACATTTCATCCTGTTTTTGCAGTGTAGTAATTGCTGTATTACAGCTTTATTTACAGATATAAAAACATTTTCAATTGCTCTATTGCAAATTTTATTCATAGATGTAAAAACAAGACCTTTTCCTTCTGATTACCTTTCTAAAAATGGAAAACAGCAGGATCTTTGTCGTAGCAAAGGTAAATCTTGACTGTAAGACTTCTCCCAGATGATAGTAAGTAACAGCTTTATGTAGGAGTATAGAAGGCCTAATTCCTTATCACCAATGATGTTCTTCATGTTTCACTGTTGCAGTCATCACCTGTGGCTTATCCCTGCTGTGGTAGCCCTCGACCGGCCCGATTACCAGAGTCAATGTTTTTTTTTTTTGAGTCAGCTGCAGTCGCCTGTAGTTTGACATCAGGTCATCAGTGCTATAAAGCAAGGCAACCAATGTCATTACATCAGTCTTTCTTGCCATGGAGCCTGTAGCAGAAGCAGTTTGCACTAGTGCTGGTCGGTCGCTACCAGAAGTTGAATTTTCAGCTGAAAACGTCTAAAGCTAAGTACCCCATTGGGGATTCTTTTTTTTATTTACACTAACTGATGTCTGTAAAACTTCACAGTTGTCTTGCCTGTGGAAAGCAGATCCCACACGGAGACTTCCATTCTTACTGCATCACTTGTTTAGGGCCAGACCACGACATCCCCCATTGCCGGTTCTGTGCCCTCTTTAATGTGAGAAACATTTGCCGTAGAGCTCTTTTTGTATACAGTTATTTTGGTGTTCCGTCTCCGCATTCCGATATGGCGTCCGTCAGCCAAATATCTGTGGACATTCTGAAAAATGTAGAGATAAAGATAGAGACAGATCACACAAGGCTAAGCCTTCAGACAACAGTACCGCTAAGCAGGTCGTCAGTTCTCCAAAATTCAGTGAGGCGCTTTCCCAGCCCCTGATGCCCGATTTGATATCTATGCAGGTCTCTACCAAGACCTTTTCGGAGTCCAGTATGCCACAGAAATCTTCTTCATCTTCCGAACCTTTGGCTGTCTCTACCTTGGTTGGGTCCGGAGCCGCAACACAGGCACCAGCTTCTGAGGAGGCCTTTCACACTACTGAATCTAGACAGAAACCAACGTCTTCTCTTCCGACTACTGTTTCTCTCAGACTGACAGATTCTCTCAGGCCTAGAAGCCAGACCACTCCTAGGAAATCTGCTCTTAACCACCATCTTTCCACTACACCACCACCCCAAGCACAAATGCTGAAAATGGCGGAGGATCTCATCTCCCATATCTGGGGTAGTCAGGCCACAACTTCTAAAAGGAAAAGGCACCCTTCTTCAGAAATTATGACAGAACAGGATTCTGAGGAATCTGACTATTCAGTTTTTGAAGAGTAACAGCATCCCTTAACTGCTTATGAGGATTCAGATGCAGAGGAATTAATCCCTTCTGCCTCCCCTCCAGAGGACGTTTACTTTGGGCAAACCCTTCACTACCACAGGGAACATTTCCAGTGGGAATCTCAGGACTTCCCAAAATCTATGAAAAGGCTTAGAGAGTTTCTAGATCTGCCCCTGTACAGACCCCTGGCCACCCCCACCCCCATTTTAGAAGTGGTGGATGATGTTTTCCGTGAATCCACCTTAGCCACTGACGCCATCCCTCCTGCTTCCAGTAAACCTGACAGGTACTACAGAGTACTGGATTCTCAAAAATACCTGTACAGAAATCCTGCTGCAGACCCAGAGGTCATTACACAGGGACTAAAAGGAGCTAAAACTAGTTCTGCCAAGAATCTTCTTCCTTCTGACAAGGACTCCAGAGCTCTGGACAGATGGGGTAAAAAAATATACACCTCTGCAACCTTAGCTATCAGAACACCCATTTGTCAGTTCCATATGTTAAAATATCAACAACACACTTTGGAACTATTAAACTAGAAAATTGCTACCTTTCGTGACTGAGCCAATTTAAAAGAGTTAGCAAATTTATTGCACTGTGCTTGTCAAGTGGCCAAACACTCATTATAATGTGGATATGATGCCCTAGAAGCCTCTAATAGGGCAGCAGTGACAGGATCTGTTATTAGGAGACATGCATGGCTGAAGGAACAACCTCTCCATAATCATGCCAAGTCTAAACTTATTGATGCACCCCTAGATAAGTAGCGCTTGTTTGGGGAAAAAGCAGAAGAGGTGCTTAAAAAGATGGAAGACAAAGCAAAATCTATGCAAACAATAAAAGATTCTTTCAGGTTCAACCTCCCAGGTTCAGCAGGAAATTTCCCTCTAAGCACTGGGCCTTCCCTGCACCTAGTAGACAGGGCCAAGGTAAGCCCCGCAGGGACAGACCATCCAGGTCCAGCAGAGAAGCAAACAATGGACCACTTCTGTCTCAAAGGCAGGGAGTTCTAAGCCAACCTTCTATGGCAAACCCTCACAATGACTCCCCGTTCCTCCTCTGCTCTCCCTTCCCTCATCAAAAACTAGGAGGAAGGATCTCCCTCTTCAAAGACAATTGGCTTTCTGTAACAAAGTACCAATGGGTCTTAAAGATCTTTTTTCAGGGATACAAATTCTCTGAACTTCCAATTCCAAGAGGGTACCCGGACTTATTTTGAAATCAGTGGGCAGATGCATTGAAACAGGTACAAACTCTCATATCCCAGGGGGCAGTAGAACCTGTCCCCTCAGATCAAACAGGCAAAGGATTTTATTCCAGACTATTCCTTGTTCCCAGAAAAGAGGGCACTTGGCGCCCCATCCTGGATCTCTCCATTCTGAACACCTCCCTCGTGGTCCCCAGATTCAAAATGCTAACTTTGCAGCAGCTGCTGCCTATGCTAACAAAAAATGCTTGGCTAGTGACCCTAGACTTAAAAGATGCCTACCTGCACATCCCCATCAGGGAATCGTGCAGGAAATTCCTGCGCTTCAGAGCAGGCTCACAACACACTCAGTTCTCTACACTGCTCTTTGGCTTATCTACTGCACCCAAAGTATTCACCGAATGCTTGGCCCCAGCTATAGCATTCTGCAGTCAAAGAAATGTACAGATGTACCCTTACCTGGACAACTGCCTCATTCAGAGAGTGCAAAGAAAAGCTGCTCCAAGACCTTCTCTTTGTCGGATCACTCCTAACTTCCCTATGATTCACCTTCAATGGAAGAAATCAAAGCAAAATCCCACAAGGAAGATAATTTTCTTAGGAGCTCTGCTAGACACAGCATCCCAAATGGTCTTCCTATCCCCAGAAAAGCAGAGCTTCCTGCTTCTCTTCTGTACCCAGCTGGCTTCCAGAAATCCCCTCCCCGTAAGGAAGTTCCTGCAAGCCCTGGGATACATGGCATCTTGCATCCTTCTTGTTCCTCTGGCCAGGCTTCACATGAGAAAACTTCAGTGGTATCTAAAGAACCTTTGGTGCCAGCACTCTCATTCCCTAGAGACCTCTCTCCCTCTGATCCCATGTATAAGAGCTGAGTTTCTCTGGTGGGCAGAGGCCTGTACCAGGAACAAGTGTCTTCCCTTCACCCACTGCCCTACTGCCCAGACCATCACCACCGATGCCTCAGACATTGCTTGGGGCGCTCACCTAGCAGACAGGTGCACCCAAGGTCTTTGGGATGCCCAGCAACTTCACTTGAACATCAGTCAGAAAGAAATGATGGCAGTACAAAAGGCTGTGACATCTTTCAAACCCCATCTCAGGCCAGGGGTTCTTCTTTTAAAAACAGACAACACCACAGTAATGTGGTATATAAACAAATGGGGGGGGGCCCAATCTTACCCCCCTGTGCAGGTTAGCCATGAGCTTCTGGCTTACAGCTGCCTCCATGGGTGTACACCTAATTGCCCTATACCTACCAGGGGTCAACCACACCCTGGCAGATCACCTAAGCAGAAACTTACTGGACCCCACAAATGGCAGCTCCACAGGGAAATCTTTCTGCAAATCACTCAGGAGTGGGGGAATCCAGAAGTGGATCTCTTAACCTCGCACCTCAACCACCAGCTGCAAAAGTTCTGTACCAGGGGGTATCACCTCCTAGCGTGGATGGTGAATTCCTTGACTGTCCCTTGGAACTCCCTCTTTGTGTACGCGTTCCCTCCTCTGCCCCTTATTCCCAAGGTATTGATCAAAATAAGGGAGGAGAGACCAAAGGCCATCCTAATTGTTCCAGATTGGCCCAGGCAGCATTGGTACCCCTTACTGTGCAGCCGGACCTTACATCCCCCCAAGCAACTTCCCCTGATCTCAGACCTCTTGACCCAGGGGAGGGGCATGATACTGCACCCAGACTTACAGACTCAGTCTTTCAGCATGGATTATACCTTAAAAGATGACAATGATTCCCTGTTAAGCAAACAGGTCCTAGACATTATCACAGAGGCGAGAAGGCCCAGCACCAGAAAATCATATGCAGGAAAATGGAAAATATTCTGCTCCTGGAGCCAGTCCAAAGGGGCCAGTACCTCTCATCCTTCCATCCCTCTCATCTTGAATTACCTAGCCGAGTTGCCCAATAGTGGCCTCTCTTTCTCCTCTATTAAAATCCATGCCTCAGCCATTTCTGCCCATTACGATTCAGACCCACCCCGCTTCTCTCATCCTTTGATTAAGCAATTCCTCAGATGGGCTTCTAATATCAGACTTCCCAGAAGGCCGCCCACACCACCCTGGGACCTGAAATATGTTCTAGAAAAACGAATCTTACCTCCTTTCGACCGTAGCCTTCAAGGAGTAAAGAACCATAGAAACACATACATTTTATATAAAAAACCAACAAGCAATAATTAAATAATTAATTAATTATCCACTTACAAAAATTTGTAAACCACTATAATAAAACAATAAAATAATTAGATTAATACTCTTCAATTTATTTCTTCATTTAACCCATGAGGGTATAAAGTGCCACACTTTAAAATATAAGCAGCTTCTTTCTTTCAGAAGAGGGAAAAACATTCAAAACTTTATAGTAAGGAGCAAATTCACTATGCCTCCTATGTATTTTGAACGTAGAATGTTTCTAGTGGGACTTCTATGCGTGGTAGGTGCAAGGCATGTAAGTTTGTAGTTAGAAGTTTTCCACATATAAATAATATATTTTTTAATACATGGGACCATTTTACTTGTAATTCTGAGGGTGTTATTTACTCCCTCAGATGTCCCTGTAATCAATTCTATATTGGAGAAACGAAGGCATTTAAAGTTAGATTGATGGAACACGCCAGAGATATTGTTAATAGTAAGGAAGAAAGTTCTGTTGCTATGCATTTTAAAAAATGTCATCAGGGTAATAATGAGGGGTTGAATGGTACGGTGCTGGAAAAAATCAATGTTTCTTATTTTAATGCTAACAATCTTAAAAAACAGCTATTATTTAAAAAAGGCTGTTTATATTTTAAAGTTTGACACTTTATACCCTCATGGGTAAAATGAAGAAATGAATTGGAGAGTATTAATCTAATTATTTTATTGTTTTATTATAGCGGTTTAAAAGTTGGGTAGCGTTCGAAAGACATGTGTGCGTAAACGGGCGTGCCTTCATTGAAGGTTAGGCGCCGAGCTGGCACCTTGGCGTTTCGTAAAAATCTACTGCCAATCATTAGCGGACCAGAGTTATGCTGTGGCGACCCCTTACCAGGAAAAAGCCGAAAAGACAAACAACATTATAGTGGTTTAAAAAAATTTTGTAAGTGGATAATTAATTAATTATTTAATTATTGCTTGTTGGTTTTTTATGTAAAATGTATGTGTTTCTATGGATGTCCTTCAAGGATGCATCTGCAGTCCTTACATATGGGTTGTCCTGCCTCAGGCAGCCCTTCTGTCGGCCGGATTCCAAAGTCTGGGTCCGGCGTCGGCTGATGTCACCCTCTCCCCGACGTCATAGCGCCTGGGGTATAAAAGCATCAGCCGACGCCATCTTCCCCAGTCTTTCTTGCCGCGTGGTGCCCGAAGCAGAAGCAGTTCGCAAGTGCCGGTCGGCCAGCTCCTGTAACTTCAGCTACCGAAGACTTCAAAAGCTAAGTTCCCCGTTGGGGACTCTTTCTTGCCTCAGCCGATGTCAGATCAAACGCTTAAAGTTAATAATTGCTTAACTTGTGGGAAACAAATACCTCATAAGGATTTCCATTCTTACTGCCTCCCCTGCCTAGGCCCAGACCATGACGTCTCGGCCTGTACAGCCTGTGCCTCCTTCAACCGACGCACTCTTAGGCGTCGGGCGGAGTTTGCAGAGGAATTTTTTGGGGCTAGTTACTGTTACAATATGCCATCGGAGACTCCGACTTCTCATTTAACCAAAAAACAGAAGGACGAGGACCGACACACGTGGACCGTGGTATCGGCTGAAACCACGCCTAGGCCTAACGCGAGTGTCTCGGTCTCGGCTGAAACCGAGTCCTTGGTACTTCCGTCCGTCGAAACCGCACAAACGACAACCTCGGCCCCGGAGGCCTCTTATGAGTTGGTTATACAATTTCCCTCAGAAACCGGTGTCCCGGAAACATCTGACACCATTTCCTTAGACAAAACTACGCCAGCACGTGGAGCAGCCAAGCCTCCTGCATCCATGTCCATAAAGGCATTCACAAGGGCTAAAGCTGCTAAACAGCCAAAATCTCTGCCTCCCAAGGCTATTCCTCAGGGATCCACTACAGGTTCACAGATTTTAAGTTTAGCTGAGGACCTTATTTCCTTAATTAGGGGCTCTCAGCCACATCCGGACAGGGGCTCTCAACCTCCTCTAGACAAAAGGCCCAGGGTTGAGCCCACTGATCCCCAGTCCTCTGATGAGGCCTCAGATAGCTCTGCTCTTTCAGACTACCAGGAGTAGGCCTTTACGGCCTACGAGGATTCTGATGCAGAGGAATCTATTCCCTCTACCTCCCCTCCTGAAGAGCTGTCCTTTGGGGAGACCCTTCACTCCATGAGAGAGCATTTCAAATGGCAGGGTCAGGAATTCTCTGATTCCAGGAAGAGATTAAGGACTTTTTTGCATTTACCTCAGCATAGACCTTTGGCTATTCCTCCTGTTTTGAATGTCATTGATGATGTGTACTCTGAGTCTAGCATTACCCCTGACTCCCTTCCTCCGGCTCCTGTCAAACCCGATAGGTACTACAGGGTCCCGGACTCACATCATTTCCTTTACAAGGCCCACTCTGCTGACCCTGAAACTATTTCCCAGGGCCCAAAAGGGGTTGCATCTGCCACTGCTAAAAATCCACTCCCCTCTGAAAGGGAGTCTAGGGCTTTAGAGAGATGGGGTAATAAAAGTGTATACTTCTTCCACTCTTTCCATGAGGGCATTAAATTGTCAATTCCATATGATACAGTACCAAGAGTATTTGTTAGATGAATTGCATAAAAAACTGTCTTCACCTGAACCCCTAGATCGCAAGTCACTTCAGGATCTGGTACATAACTCCCAACAGGTTAGCAACCATTTCTTGCAGTGTGGTTATGATGCATTGAAAGCTTCATGTAGGTCAGCAATGACAGGTGCAGTCATACGTAAGCATGCTTGGCTGAAGGAACAAAATCTCTGCCAGATCATGTTAAAGCAAAGCTTCTGGATGCGCCACTGGAAAAGCAAAAGTTATTTGGCTCCACTGCTCAGGAGGTCTTAAAGAAATTTGAGGAAAAGGCTAAATCTGTACAAACAGTCAAAGATTTTCTCCAGTTCCAACCACCAAGATTCAGCAGAAATTGGCCCTCTAAGAATTGGTCCTTTCCTGACACAGAGAGATTTCAAAGAGGCAAGAACAGGCGTGCCAGAGGTAGAGGGCAAGCTAGAGGCTCCTACAGAGGACGTCAATGGCAGCCTCCTAACCAGAGAGGTAGTGCAGGACCTACAACTGCTGCACAAGGACAGACTCAATGACTTTGCCTTGACCCCGCCAACCAGGGCTCAATTGGAAGCACCTTTGGGCGGAAAGCTATCTTTATTCTCAAAAAATTGGCACAGTATTACAAGGGACAAATGGACACTGCAAATAATAGACAAAGAATACAAGTTCCATTTTCATACATTACCAAAAAGAAAAGGCATGCCAAACCTGCCACCGAATCAAAGGGCAGAGGCTTTAAAACAAATTTCCAACCTATTGCAAATGAAAGCTATAGAAAAGGTTCCTCTCACAGAACAAGGCCAAGGATTTTATTCCAGACTATTCCTTGTCCCAAGAAAAGAAAAACAATGGAGGCCTATTCTCGACTTGTCTGCACTGAATACTTATCTCATTGTGCCAAAATTCAAAATGCTGACCCTTTAGCAACTCCTTCCCATGCTGGGCAAGGGGTCTTGGCTGGTAACTCTAGACCTCAAGGAGGCATACCTGCATGTCCCTATCAGACAAAGTTGCAGAAGACACCTCAGATTTCTTGCAGGTTCAGAGCATTATCAATTCTCAGCATTGCCCTTTGGCTTATCTACTGCGCCCAGAGTATTCATGAAATGCCTGGCATCAGTAATTGCACACTGCAGACTTCAGGGGATTCAAATATACCCATATCTGGATGACTGCCTTATACAAGCGGACAGCCAACAAACTTTGGTAAAACACTTGAATTATGCCATCCGCCTACTTCAGGCTTTGGGATATACAGTCAACATTCACAAATCAAGACTTGTTCCTTCCCAAAGGATAGTTTTTCTGGGTGCAAAACTAGATACAACCACCCAAATGGCTTTTCTCACGGAAGAAAAACAAAGACAACTACCGGATTATTTCGAAAATCTGACAAAACAAACTCAGCTGACTGCAAGGAAAATCCTGCAGGCCCTGGGTTACATGGCATCTTGCATTCTTCTGATTCCACAAGCAAGGCTACAAATGAGGAAACTACAATGGTACCTAAGGAGTTTATGGTGTCAGCACAGTCACAGCCTAGAGGCTTTGATACCACTCATTCCATGCCTTCAAAAGGAATTTCTGTGGTGGGCTCAAGCAAGCCAGTCAAACAGGGGTCTGCCCTTCAGCAAGCCAATAATCAGCCAAACCATTAGAACGGACGCTTCAGAGCATGGATGGGGAGCACACATGGAGGGCAGATGCATTCAAGGACTATGGTCACAGAAAGAATTGCGCATGCACATAAACCAAAAGGAAATGCTGGCGGCGATACATGCAATCGAGGCCTTCAAACATTTTCTGCATCAAGGACACCTGCTAATAAGGACAGACAATACCACAGTTATGTGGTACATAAACAAGCAAGGAGGTACCCATTCCTACCCTCTTTGCAGGCTGGCAATGAATCTTTGGGAACTTTCCCTAAAAATCAATATAGAGCTGCAATCCCAGTTTGTGCCAGGAAAAGACAATATACCGGCGGACAGCCTAAGCAGAAATATCATGGATCCACATGAATGGATGCTGCACCCAGACATCTTCCTTCAGATAACACAATCATGGGGAGGCGGACATAGATCTTTTTGCCTCCCACCACAACCATCAGCTGAAGAAATTCTGCTCAAGGACATACCACCCACAAGCATGGAAAGTGGACGCCCTCTCTTTCAGCTGGAATACTCTAACAGTGTATGCATTCCCACCTCTTCCATTAATGACCAAGGTCTTACTGAAGATCAGGACAGAGCAGCCCAAAGTAATTCTGATAGCTCCGGACTGGCCCAGACAGCACTGGTACCCACTGTTAAGGAGCATGTCGCGCACGAAACCGTGGCCTGTACCACAACGGCCACTTCTTCTGACACAACACAATTACAAAACTCTGCACTCCAGCCTGAAAACCTTGCAGCTGGCAGCCTGGAGAATACCTTGACTCCTCACCAGGATAAGCTATCCAAGACAGTGAAGGACATCATCATGGAAGCTCGCCGACCTTCCACAAGAAAGGCATATTCAGCAAAATGGAAAAGATTTTGCACTTGGAGAACCACAAAGGGCCTAGATGCGACAGTGATGAACTTGGCACATATCCTGGAATACTTGGCAGAAATGCTCCACAGTGGCCTTTCTTACTCTTCCATAAAAATTCATGCTTCAGCAATTTCAGCAGAATACAATACTGATCCACCTGTCTTCTGTCATCCTCTCCTAAGGCAGTTTCTAAGGGGAATTAAAAACATCAATCCTCCAAGGAAACCACCAGTGCCTACATGGGACCTTAACTTCATGTTGGAAAAATTAACTCTACCTCCCTTTGAACCAGCAGCATCTTCAGAACTACAGTTCCTGTCTTGGAAGACTGCCTTCCTTCTGGCCATAACCTCAGCAAGAAGAGTATCTGAGTTGCAGGCCCTCATGGCAGTACAACCATTTCTTATTTTTCATCAGGACAGAGTCTCACTGAGAACCAATCCTTCATTCATGCCTAAGGTGGTATCCAGGGTCTCACTGAACCAAGCTATTCACCTGCCTACCTTCTTTCCAAATCCACAAAACAAAGGGGAGAAACTTCTGCATACCCTGGACATTCACAGACAGTTGCGCTACTACTTGGACAGAACTAAGACTTACAGAAAAACTGACCAGCTATTTGTAGCATATGCTGCTGGTGTACAAGGAAAAGCAATTTCCAAACAGACAATTTCAAAATGGATAGCGAATTGCATTCGATTCTGTTACTCTTTTCATGGCAAAACTGTGCCAGCTAACATTAGACCTCATTCCACCAGAGCCACAGCCACCTCCACAGCCTTCTTAAGAGGGGTGGCTACCAAGGACATTTTAAAAGCTGCTACATGGAGCTCCGTGCATACATTTTCCAAGCATTACAACTTACCCTTATATTCCAGATCCAGAGCAGGCTTTGCTACGCAGTCCTGCAGGGCATTTTAGCTACACCATCCCTTTCTTAGATCCTACCTCCCCCAGCTTGGCTATGGTATTCTACCCATATGTAAGGACTGCAGATGCATCCTTGAAGGACATAGTACAGTTTTGTACCTACCATAAATGTAGATGTCCGATAGGTATGCATCTGCAGTCAGGTTTACCCTCCCTCCTTCCCCTCTGTGGTATTTCCTGGGCACTTACCCCTCTTATAGCTAGCTGGGGTTATCTATTATGGTGTATTTGTTTTATATTACTGTGCATGTTTGAAATTTTTTGCATCTCTCCAAATTTAGCCTTCCTTAGAGGGCACCTGGCATCTGGGGCAAGAAAAACTGAGGAAGATGGCGTCGGCTGATGCTTTTATACCCCAGGCGCTCTGACGTTGGGGAGAGGGCGACATCAGCCGACGCCGGACCCAGACTTTGGAATCTGGCCGACCGAAGGGCTGCCTGAGGCAGGACAACCCATATGTAAGGACTGCAGTTGCATACCTATCGGACATCTACATTTATGGTAGGTACAAAACTGTACTTTCTTTACTCCTTGAAGGCTATGACTGAGACGTCAGAGAATACAATAAAACTTGTGGATCACTTCTTCATTGTATTTTGCTGCTTTCTGGTGCTTAGTGGTTACTCTTACCTCCTTTCAAACCTGTTGCTTCTACAGAATTGAAATATCTGTCCTGGAAGACTGCCTTCCTACTAGCTATCACCTCAGCCGGAAGGGTATCAGAGCTTCAAGCGATCATCATTTTTCATACAGACAGGGTCTCCCTGAGGACTAACCCCTCCTTTATGCCCAAGGTGGTATCTGATGTGATTCTCAACTAGGCCACACACCTACCCACCTTCTTTCCCAACCCTTAAAAGAAGGGGGAAAGAATTCTACACTTGCTAGATGTGCACAGACAGCTCAGAATACTACCTGGATTGTACTAAACTATTCAGAAAAACAGACCAACTACTTGTCAGCTTTGCCCCTGGGGCAGAGGGGAAGCCCATTTCCAAACAAACCATTTCCAAATGGATATCACACTGTATCCATTTTTGCTACAGACTACATGGGAACCCCCCCCCCCATGTCTAACCGTACCCATTCCACTAGGGCAGCCTCCACTTCCACAGCCTTCCTCAGAGGAGTCCCCACCAGGGACATATTGGAAGCTGCCACTTGGACCTCTTTCCATACCTTTACAAAGCTTTACCACCTACCTCTTTTTTCAGATCTAGGGCAGGGTTTGCCTCTGCAGTTCTGCAGGGTCTGCTTACCCATGCCTAGGACTCTAACCTTTCCTTCCACCCCTCTCCTCAGCTTTTGGATTCCTCCCACAGGTGATGACTGCAGCAGTGAAACATAAAGAACATAGTACAGTTGTGTACACTTACCGTAAATGTAGATGTTAGAGTGTATTCACTGTTGCAGTCCTGGTTTCCCTCCCTGCATCCCCCATGTAGCATCTTCCCCTAGGGGAACATAAGCTTCCCATGGTGGCTTTTGGCCACCAAGACCACTTTTCCTTATTTCCTTGTGCTTCTGATGGGTTAGGGCAAGAAAAACTGATGTAATGATGTTGGCTGCTTTGCTTAATAGCACTGATGACCAGAAGTCAGACTACAGTTGACTGCAGCCAACGCAAAAAAAAAAAACAAAAAAACATTGACTCTGGTATTTGGGCCAGCCGAGGGTTACCATATCAGGGATAACCCACAGGTGATGACTGCAACAGTGAATACACTCGAACATCTACATTTATGGTAAGTGTACACAACTGTACTTTCGGGGTATCATGGAATCTGTTAGAAATGCCCTGAACATCACTGAAGGCTCTTGAGTTTGATTGTACCAAATGCAACAGGTGTTTGTAAACTGTTGTAACTGGCTTCAGCAGCTATTCCAACCTCTAACTCTGCCAACTCAGGTCTTGCAGAGAAGAAAAGAAAATTTGAGTTCCTTTTCCTTCTCCATTTTTGCAGAGAAAAGCATGCTCCAACTGAATCCTTTTTGTCTGCCTGCATCGTATAATAATAATTGGGAGAATGAGAAGATACTTTGGGGAAGGAAAGAAGTGGGACTGGTTTGAAAAAATCAATGAGCAGGAAATGGGAACAGAATGTGCTGGTGTACCTTTCTCTTGCTCACTCAGTCTCTCAACTCTCTTGCCTTCTAGACCCTGTTCTGACACTTTTCCTGAAGCAGTAACCAGCCCTGGTCATCAAAACCATCCCTCACAAACACCCTTGTGACCTAACAGGCAACAAATAGCTTCAGTAAAACATCAGTGATGCAAAATGAAACCTTGCAGGACAGAATACTCTTTTGTTTGAGTATGTTATTTCTTAACTAAAATTGATGGCTAGCCAGTAACAATAACAGCACTGTATGTGTTCACCTTTTTACCACCCGAGTCCTAGTAAAAAAGCAGTCATCTTGTTGTAAAGGCGTGTGTACTGAAAAGCTTAGGGTGTATCTTATGTAATTCAACACAGCCTTATACTAAAGAATAAAAAATATAAAAAAATTAAAAAAGCTTGACCTTAACTGTAAGGCTAACCTGTTTCGGACAGTATCTTCTACCATACATTAACAAGTAATATATCATGAAAACAGTAAAATACAAGCTTAGTTGTTTGCACAGTTTGAAGGTTGCAAAAATCTGAGCACGAGAGCCTGACTTACCCAGTCATTGTCACTGCTGGGGATATACTAGCTATCTGTACCGACAAATATACTACCAGGCTGCACATCACTACCTCACTACAAGTCTCCTTGCATACTATTTACCAGGTTGGTCTTTCATAAAGCTGACTTGAGGCTAGTCATACAATTTTTTTTTTTAATAGGAATTTTCTCTCTCTCTCTCGCTGAGATCTTCTATCTCAAATCTACACATCTGTTTAATTGTAAAACTTAATGACCACAAACTAATTCCTAAAAATTTCTGTCCGAAACCTAAATCAAAACTTAAATGGTTGACCAGTACTCTCTGTAAATCCCCAAGCTTTAAAACTTAGTGGGGATATCCACCCCAACACAGGCCCAACTTCCTGTCTTTATCCACCCCTCCTCCTCTGTAAACCCCACCTCCCCTACAAAACACTCCTCAACCTCCTCTTATACTCACTAAACACAGTAACATAAGAAGCACCTGCAACAAGATACCTGAATTTCATGCATGGCGTGTCCCACACTCACCTGACATTGTGAAACTAACTGCGACCGCTGAAAAGTGAAACTAATGATAGTGAGGTACTCCCTCAAGATTAAAACGTCTAGAGAGCTGACAGAAAACATCAGAAAAATGGAGGAGTTGCAGTACTCTACAAAAATACCCTTCAGCTTTCTCCACCACCACCTAACTCCTTCCCGTCTCTCAAGCTAAACAAAAACAAGTTTGTGTACATTGTAGGAGTCTGTATCCACCCTGGTAACAATAATTTGAAAGCATCCTGTGGTTGCTCAGCCCGAACATTCTTCAAGAAAACTTAATGCTGGACAACCTTAATACTGATGGATTGTCACTCTCCTTTAGCAGCTAATCTCAAAACATAACTTTATACAGACTTACTCAACTGACTATCTCTCTCCAGCTCACTATATTAATAAAAATAGCAGAGGAACCACTCTAGAATGGATGCTGTCCTGTACATTGAGTAAAATCTCTAATTCAGGATCTCTCCCTGATTCTTTAAGTGACCATCTCCCCATATTTATTTCAAGAAAACAAACATGCAAAAACAACACAGTGTAGCACTTAACCTCTTAAATTTCAAAAATGACACCTCAGTGAGTACTAATGGACAACGCTAAAATGTTTACCTCTTGATGATGCCATATCTCACGTTGCTAACATATTCCTAAGCATATTAAACAAGCTAGCCCCACTCAGAAAAAAAGAGTCAAGTCAAATCCTGCCCCTTGGCTGACCAGAAGTACCAAACTTCTTACGAAATGTTGAGGTACTGCCTGGAAAACCTGGGCAACAAATAAAACGCAAGCAAACAATCAAAAATTTAAAGAAATGAGAAATACGACTAAATGTCAAATTAAATCTAATATAAAAACTGTTACATAGAGCTCCAAAGTAATAATTGTAACTCTAAATTATTCCAGTCTTCAGTTAATCAGCCCCTAAATGTTGGCCAGTCAGCACATTCCTCACAGTCAATTCACACAATCCCCACAAATATTGCCAGTGTATTTAATTCCCAACTTAATTAGCTCAGTCTCATCCTTACTTAATATTAACAACCAAAATAATACCCACAGCAAATTCCAGCTGCTAAAATCCCCAAACTTTCTATCCCTTCCAGTCTGTGCCCACCTATTCTGATAAAAAAAAAACTTCTGCGTGAGCTAAACCCACCTCTCTAGTACCTGACAACCTACCAGATGAGTAACTAAAACTTGCCCCACAGGCCATAGGCTACCCTGTCTCTGTATTGATTAACCTCTCTGTCAATGAATCTTGTGTACCACTCCCATCGAGAAAATGCTACATTCTCCTCATCCATAAAGCTGGTCAGTCAACTGAGCTTACTAATTATAGGTCCATTGCCATTCTCTCCTTTCTGTCCAGGATAACTGAAAAGTGCATTCAGTCCCAGTTACTGCTCTGTATCACCCAAAAACACATCTCAGTCCTCCAAAGCATGATTTCCTCCTTTACCATAACACCTCTCAAACTTAGTGGGGATATCCACCCCAACACAGGCCCAACTTCCTGTCTTTATCCACCCCTCCTCCTCTGTAAACCCCACCTCCCCTACAAAACACTCCTCAACCTCCTCTTATACTCACTAAACACAGTAACATAAGAAGCACCTGCAACAAGATACCTGAATTTCATGCATGGCGTGTCCCACACTCACCTGACATTGTGAAACTAACTGCGACCGCTGAAAAGTGAAACTAATGATAGTGAGGTACTCCCTCAAGATTAAAACGTCTAGAGAGCTGACAGAAAACATCAGAAAAATGGAGGAGTTGCAGTACTCTACAAAAATACCCTTCAGCTTTCTCCACCACCACCTAACTCCTTCCCGTCTCTCAAGCTAAACAAAAACAAGTTTGTGTACATTGTAGGAGTCTGTATCCACCCTGGTAACAATAATTTGAAAGCATCCTGTGGTTGCTCAGCCCGAACATTCTTCAAGAAAACTTAATGCTGGACAACCTTAATACTGATGGATTGTCACTCTCCTTTAGCAGCTAATCTCAAAACATAACTTTATACAGACTTACTCAACTGACTATCTCTCTCCAGCTCACTATATTAATAAAAATAGCAGAGGAACCACTCTAGAATGGATGCTGTCCTGTACATTGAGTAAAATCTCTAATTCAGGATCTCTCCCTGATTCTTTAAGTGACCATCTCCCCATATTTATTTCAAGAAAACAAACATGCAAAACAACACAGTGTAGCACTTAACCTCTTAAATTTCAAAAATGACACCTCAGTGAGTACTAATGGACAACGCTAAAATGTTTACCTCTTGATGATGCCATATCTCACGTTGCTAACATATTCCTAAGCATATTAAACAAGCTAGCCCCACTCAGAAAAAAAGAGTCAAGTCAAATCCTGCCCCTTGGCTGACCAGAAGTACCAAACTTCTTACGAAATGTTGAGGTACTGCCTGGAAAACCTGGGCAACAAATAAAAGCATAAGCAAACAATCAAAAATTTAAAGAAATGAGAAATACGACTAAATGTCAAATTAAATCTAATATAAAAACTGTTACATAGAGCTCCAAAGTAATAATTGTAACTCTAAATTATTCCAGTCTTCAGTTAATCAGCCCCTAAATGTTGGCCAGTCAGCACATTCCTCACAGTCAATTCACACAATCCCCACAAATATTGCCAGTGTATTTAATTCCCAACTTAATTAGCTCAGTCTCATCCTTACTTAATATTAACAACCAAAATAATACCCACAGCAAATTCCAGCTGCTAAAATCCCCAAACTTTCTATCCCTTCCAGTCTGTGCCCACCTATTCTGATAAAAAAAACTTCAGTGAGCTAAACCCACCTCTCTAGTACCTGACAACCTACCAGATGAGTAACTAAAACTTGCCCCACAGGCCATAGGCTACCCTGTCTCTGTATTGATTAACCTCTCTGTCAATGAATCTTGTGTACCACTCCCATCGAGAAAATGCTACATTCTCCTCATCCATAAAGCTGGTCAGTCAACTGAGCTTACTAATTATAGGTCCATTGCCATTCTCTCCTTTCTGTCCAGGATAACTGAAAAGTGCATTCAGTCCCAGTTACTGCTCTGTATCACCCAAAAACACATCTCAGTCCTCCAAAGCATGATTTCCTCCTTTACCATAACACCTCCAAAGTTCTTATTAGCTTCAGTAAGACAGTCCACACAAACAGAGATGAAGGTAACTTAGTGTCAGCCTTCTTTCTTGATCTCTCTCTAATGTTTTTGACACTGTCTCCCACACTGTTTTCCTACAAAAACTCTCTAACTTAGGCCTTGATAACCCTCCCCTCTCTTAGTTTTCCAGCTAACTTGCTAATCACCACCAGGTAATGAAATGGCTGACATCTCAACTCTTCTCCCCATATCTGTTGGAGTTCCACAGAGATCCATACTTGGTCCTAAATATCCTGTTTAGCATCTGTCTTAAAGACCTCGTCCTAACAAGCACATGTGCAGCCCAATATGCAGATGAGTCATCCATCTTCTGCTCAGCAAAAAAACTTGATTCTCTACACCAGCCAACGTTAGAATCTTTCTTCTCGGTAGAAAACTGTCTGACCTCCAACCAGCTGTTCCCCTTCCCCAACAAATCAAAATTACATCTCTTCACTTTAAAGTACCTTGCAGTAAAATTCACCCTTTTCTGTTACCTTCTGTAATAACACCAAAATTCAACTTGTCATCCATGCCAAACTGCTGGGATTTCCTCTAGACGAAGCCTTAAAATTTGATGTCTGCATAGATCACATAGTTAAAAAAAAAAACTTGGCACACTCTACAGAGCTCAAACCATGGCTGTCTAACACGTCTCAATCTCATATCACCACGACACTCTTCCTGTCCTCCCTTCTGTATGCTGTAGCAATATTTACCAACATCCAACAGATTTGTCTAAACAAGATCAAACTGTGCTACAGTCACACCACTTCTAGTGAGTCGAACTACCCCACCAACTCATATACTCTCAATTCCCTACTGCCCATAAGATATTATACAAACCAAATGACTGTCCATCCCTAACAAACCTAATGCAGTCTTACCACACGTCTAGGACTCTGCTGTCTTTCAAGAAAGCTCTACTACTTATCCAAATCTAACAGCTTGACTGGCTGCTCCTTACCCCCTCAACAGTGTCCAAAACCTGGAACTCCATCCCCCTAATGGTTAGACATGAACCATCTCTAAAGTCTTTCAAACTTCAACTAAAAACACTTACTCATCTCATGGCACTGCAAATGCTCTCCACCTGGTTAAACCATTCTTCTCTCCTCTAACTGCTGTCCTTGCCAAGTTCTTTATCCTTGTAAAACAGGGTAACTGCATAAAATTACAGCCTACAATATTGTGTCAATAATGTAATGAACAACTACCATTGTAAACCTGCGCCATTTTGTATATAATTCCACTACTGATTTCTTCCTCTCCGTGTTTGTGTGTATACTATGTAAAACTGCCACTCCCCATGTGTAAGTGTAGAACATCTGTGCTAGATGTCATTGTCTCTGTTCAATTGTATAGTGTTATACCGCAACTTTTCTTTCTGGACCTCCACTGAAAATGGGTCCTAAGCCCAGTCGAACTTTCCTGATAAACAAAAGCAGGCAATGAGTGAATAAATAAGTGAGTAAATAAATAAAAGGAAATAAGCTCATCTTCCTCCTTATTCTCCATCCATTTTGGATGAAGATGAACAAGGTAAAACTTTAGCTTATTGACAGCTGATTGAAGCCCTCAGTCCCTCACTGACCTTCATACAAATTCCGGTCATGAAGACTTCCTTTCTCTGGTTCTGTCCAAATAATTCTTCTTTTCATTGTGTGTTAAATATTATGACATAACATATTAAATGGCCTACTAAGCTGCTATCCTCCCACAAGACTAGGTGTCCTAAACTGATAAAACTACTAGTGGTAAAAATACTAGCAGTCCCCCTGTAATTGACTGTTTTCTGGATTCTTTCTCACAGTTTTCTTTGGAACCTGATTCTGAGTCTGAGCCACCTGCATTAGAGGAGCCCCATAGACTTTACAGTGTTTTGGAGCAAAGTGACTTTCTGTATAAAACCCTAGTGGCTGACCAGACTCTTGTAGACTTGTCTTCTCTGAAAATGTCAGAATAAACTGCTTTTCTGAGCACTAGAATCCATAATGAATAAACAGAAAAATGACTAAGAGTTAAGTATTTTATTAAACGGTAAACTTAAACTGAGTTTATCTTTTAATAAAATACTTAACTCATGAGGTCAGTTCTATTCTGTTCTTAGTAGTTTCTTACTTATGAGAAAGACAACAGAACTTTGAACAGGTTTGGGACTATAATTTGTACATCTGCTACTTCAACATGCAGGTTTATCTATGGGACCCACACAGTGTCTTACCAGGGTGGGAGGCTTAACCATACAGAGTCTAAAGTTTGCTGTTGTGCATGTTTTACTTACGAGAAAAGTGAGAAAACTGGCTCAGACTGCAGACATGGTAGTGTTGTGGGTTTTATAGCGTGGCTGTAACTCTGGAATTTGCTTTTAAGCACCTACCTCCACCATTTATGTAGAATTACTGGGTAAAGACCAGACCCTATGAAGAATATGCTGAGGCTTGCTTGATAGATATTCCTTCTTATAAAACTACTTTGTTTTTATTTTGTAAATATTTTTAAAATACCTGGAGGAAAAGACAAAACTACAGGGAATGAATACAAAGCAAATATTTCATTCCCCAGGTCCTGAGTACTCCAATAACTGCCATTCCAAGGTTTACCCCTTCAGTAGAAAACAGCCAGGATTGGCTACAGTATAATTAAAATAGTTCCAAAACAGATACCAGGAAAATATTTAGAGGGGGACGGCAGTAGCTGCCACAGCAAACCTTCCAACCAGAAAGATTGTCAGTTTTAGTTCCACATGATAGTGTCTCCCCTATTACTGTTGTATTTGTCATAGAGCCCCAACCCATTGAAGAAAGATGCTGTCCATTTACAACTGCAGATAACAGGTAATTGAGTTAGTTGCCACATTTTACAACATAAAATTTTGTACCCCCCCCCCCCCCAGTTCCAGGACCAGTAAAAGACATCAGAAAAGGTCAACTTCAGGTAGCTCTTCCTCTTATGTAGAAACATTTGCTGCCTGACCCATTCTGAACCCAGCTGCCTCTCTTGTTTCCTATCCTCAGGAGATGATGCATTTAATGGCAGAATCCTTTTCTCATCCAAAAGTTCTTGGCAACCTGGATCGTCCTAAAACCCTGGAGTACATGTCCTCTCCCCTTCTCTTGGCACCAAGTACCCAACTTTACATGACAAAATTACACTATTTGAGCAGTCTCAAAAGTCAGAGTGCGCTAACCATAAAGTACACACCTCAACTGATTCTGGCTGTAGTTTAGGAAGTACAATTTTGTCACAATCTTTTGTACCTCCAGCACCAAGTCAGAATATTTACAGTTTATCTCCCATTTCAGGAGAAGTTCCACATGGAGAGGTTTGCTATTCATCTAGCTCTGTTAGTTTCTCATCAGCTCTCAAACTAGGGCTTCAGCAGAATTTGATGAGCACACAGAGGAGGGAGTACATTCCTACCCTCTGCTGATGTGCCATGATTATGGGTGGGGTGCTGCTCAGATACATATTAACCTGTAGGCAGTTACGTTCCAAATCAAGATAATTTTTTGTAGATAGGATAATCCCCACCACCACCACCACCACCACACCACACCTCCAGGCATGTAGCCTATTTTCAGAGTAGAACCAATGACCAATGTGGTATTTATGCACATAGGAGACATTTAGAACAGACACTGAAGCATACCTTTGTCTTTATGCCAAGTGTTGTAAGATCTTTAACATTCATCTAAGCTAATACCAACTCATGCAGATGGGACCTTAGTTTTAAAATGTCATCTGAAGGGTGGCGGCTCCCAGGTGGCATTTCCCTACTACTGCAGTGCATTGTCAATTTGTAAAACCAGGCACCTTGTATGAGAATAGAACCCCTGTCTTTCTTTTTTTTAATGCAGTTATTAAATCTTCATGTTTTAAGCAATGGCATAGGAAGACTTGCATTAGTAGAAAAGAAAGCAAACTGAAACCATGTACTTCTTATCTTCCTGGCATGGTGGCATTGGAGATGAGTGTAATTCACCACAGACGTGGCTCACGAACCAGTAGAGAATTAATCTAATAAGGATTAGAAATGCACAGTACAGTACACAACATTGCAACAAATGTAGTGGACACAAACTCAAACGTCAATAACTTTTGTTAAGGTGTTCAAACAGTCATTACGGAGTCATGTAAATGAATGCATGTATATGTTATAAAAATCTAAAAATTCAAAATATGATACATACCGAGTTTCATAAATTCACTTATTCTTTCAAGAGGTCATCCGTTAACTATTTGGATATGACAATCGGTATAAAGGATGGCCACTTTTACTTTACTATCTATAGAAAACCCACCTTCAGTAACTCATATTTACATTTTTCTAATCATTATCCATACAAGCAGCAAGTGGGTATTGTTAACAGGCATTTTGTTAGACTAGCCCGTATGATTTCTGATAATTTATATGCATCTGAACATGACAACTTGAGAAGGATGTTTTTGGAAACAGGTGACCTGGGACCTTTGATTAATAATATCATTCTTGAAGTTAATAAACACAGATGGGACAAGTTTAAACCCCTTTTAGGAAACACCTCTGTTCTTAGTGAAACATCTAACGACAATCACACGAACACTAATTCTTGGTGTAGAGTGTGTACCCATAAATAACACAATGAATCTTGGTTAGTTTGTAATCAGAAATAATTGGAATATTTTTAGGACTAATGAAGTTTTTAAGAGACCCGGGAAAGAACCAGTTTTTGCATACAAAGTTGGTAGAAATTTGAAGTTAGTTTTTGAGAGACCTCCAGTTTCCTCTTCTGATATTTATAAAAACTGTGGTGGGACTAGGAGGTGTGGAGCTTGCCTGCAATGCCCCTATATTTTTACTAATGCCGGTTTACTTTTAGGCAACAGCATGTTAACCTAGATCTTGTTTTGCAAGGGGACATGTAATTCTCAGCAAGTTGTGTACCTAGCTAAATGCTACACCTGTTCAGCCTTTTGTGTAGGGAAAACAGAATATGCGCTCTGAAAGAGGATTTACAAACGCATGTATGACATTAGAATAGCAAACATCAACAACACCTTATAAACATTCATTACAGTCTACAAATTTTAAAAAGTTTTCTATAGGAATTTTAGATTTGGTTGACATAAACCGAAGGGGAGGCTCATGGGACACCCATTTAGAATACAGAGAACTGTTTTGGCAGCTAAATCTGGATGCCACCTGTGATCCAGGTGTTAATGACAATAGAGCAGCAAAGTTATAGGGTGGTTTTATTTTGGTTTTAAACTTTTTGTCTTAGTTAACATTTTGTTTACTACCTAATATACATTTTATGGTTATTCTACCCAGGGGTTTAGCAAGCAAATTCCATTTTGTATTCAGAAGCTGTTGGTGTCTCCCCCCTCCCGACATCTATCATTTAAGAATGGACATATTTCTCTAAAGGTTTTTAAGAGTATTAGAGTTGTATCCTACTTTGAATTTATAGATTTTTAAAACGTGCATTGTTTTATTTTTTTTCTAATATATATTTATTGATCTTCTTCAATGATTTGGCTAAATATATATGCTTTTACTAGCTTTTTTTACTTGATTAGTTGTCTAACGTATTCCTTTTTGTTATCACTGTGCTTTTAAGACTTGTATTGCTTGAAGTGAACAAGGTTATTTAAACTGGATTAAGGCATTTGGATACAGTTCTAATGAAGTCCCCTTTGAAATGATGAGGGGGGACAAAAGTGCTTAACTTTGTTTCTTATTTTGTTTATAATTTGTATTAAATGTTTTTAACTTTTGTTCTGACTGGATTTTTATGACAGCCTTACTGCGGTTTTGGTTAATTTACTTTTTCTGGTTTCCAGTATGACTACATAGTATTTTCTGCAAGTCGAGTACATTCCTTCCTATTCACCTGGCCTATGCAGTTTGTTTGGATTACTGATTGCTTTTCCTGTGCAGTGTTTCCTTCAGTGATCTTTGTTCTGCAAGTGTTAGTACTAACTATGACATGAAGGAAGACAAAATGTCCATCATAGTGGCTCATTATTTTCAAATCCAAGAAACAGAAGCCAAACTGATAGCAGCCTAGCATTGTGCTAGGCTTTTAACCTGTTTGGGTTTGGGCATGTGGCTATTTTGTGCAACTCTGCACTAGCCTATCACTTAAGTATCTTAGTCTCCAGCTCGTTAGCTTTATACAATTACATGTTTAAAAAGTACCCGTAGAAAGAAGTAGTCTAAACATAGAAAATTCTTATTACTTGGAATGCTTCTTGTTGAATCACAGTTTTCCAAGAATCATTTTTGGCATTCTTATTAAAAATCTTTGTCATCTCTGAACATTTAAAAGTTTTGTCAAGAAGCATTGCTGAAACAAGTCCATTCTCTTCTGAAGGACTCAGTCGGTTTTATATAGGTGTTGGATAAAGAACATGTACATTAAAATCTGTTGGCAAAAGTAGACATTTGTAAAAATGTGAATTTTTGTACATTTGTTTGTTATTTTCACAGTGTGTCTCATCTTAAAATGTTGCTTTGTAGATAGTGAATTTTAAAATAAGTGTTTATCAGGTAAGCATGAATGCTAAAGGAGTAAAGATTTGGAAGTTTAGACTGGAAACCTGTCATTCAGGTGCAGTTATAGTTTTTGTTGTAGATGTAATCAGTTGTATAAAGTGTCCACATGTATTCAGATAGTGGCCTGAGTAGTGGGGGGGGGTCTTGCTGACACTGAAGTGAAGATGGACTTAGGAATTAATAGTCAGCAATCTGCTTGCCTTCTGCAAGAAGCAAGTGAAGAGGTCCACTTGCATTTTCTGTGGCACTTCTGCAGTGGGACACTGGAAGAAGCATAGGATGACTCTTAGAGATCTGCAAAATGGGATGGGAGATACAGTGCCACTAAAGGCAAAAGTGATATATTTGCATTAATGTGCTGTTTGGGCCCACCCATTGTCCATCTGTTCAGGAAACCGAAAGAGTGGTGTAGGGTGGTACCAAGTAGAGCACAACCTCAAAAATAAATAACTAAATAAATAAATAACGTATAGCAGAAGTTAGCAACCCTGTGGATAAGGATGTGGGGACCAAAAATCTGAATTAAATTAGACTTCTTTCCTACTGTGGTTATTGTAATAAAAAAGCAAGCAATTCTAGCAATACGTTACTTATGCTGTGATGGCCCTGTATGTCTCTGTGGTGTTAATGCTTGAATTTCTGTAATGTATTGTGACAGACAACTAGCCAGACGGAGCTGGAAAACTGGATCACTGCAGTCCATTCAGCTTGTGCAGCAGCAGTGGCCAGGCAGCATCATAAAGATGACACGGTCAAGTTGCTCAAATCAGAAATCAAGAAACTGGAGCAGAAGATTGACATGGATGAGAAAATGAAGAAAATGGGAGAGATGCAGCTGTCTTCTGTTACAGACGCCAAGAAAAAGAAGACGATCCTGGAGCAGGTAACTAAAATGCCATGCTAGTAATGTACACATTCCCACCGTTGTTATGAGAAAGAATGTATCTGCAACATTTGTCATTACAGTAATACCCGCGTGCATTTATTGTGCATCTTTATTTCTATCTCAGGTAATGTGTTTTAAGGTTTGACAACAGTGTTTTGTTCCCCTGCTCACATCGTCACAAGCGCTACAAACTAGGGTCTGCCTTTCAGCAGGCAATGTCTGATATATTGTTGTGATAAGACAGCATTATAACTGTGCTTGTTCATGATGTCTCACTGAAATGTTAATTTTGTTTTTGTACTTTCCTAAAATTTATATTTAAAATACTGCCTGTCTAAAACTTAATAAACAGAAAAACAAGTCAATAGTTTAAAAGTATAAAACAACCAAGTGTCCATATTTTAAGAAAATACAAAAAAGTATGTGTGCCTTACGGAGTGATAATTGTGTATTAATTATAAATCATTATTCTGTTATTTTACTTATGACTCCACTATGGGACAGTGGAACTGTACTTCAACAAGACTTGTGGTAACAATACATTCAGGTTTTACAGGAGTCTCTTTGGCCTTATACCACTTTTTTGGAATCATTTCACAACAACAGCTTGGGTATATAATGTTATCATCTTCTGGGCAGTACTGTCTAAAAATCAGCAAATAGCCAAGATATAATTGTCCAGATTTTCGCCTCAAATATTTGGTTCCTTCCTCAGAAAATATATCTTTTTCTGGCAAATTGCTGAGGATTAAATTCACCAAATAATGACAGACAGTTGAGTTTCAGACTTCATATCCTTCAGTAAATGCACAAGAATACAAAACTTTTTATTCTAGCAACTTCTTAAGTTTATAAGAGCAATATTTTTGGCTTTGTCCAGGTTTCTTGTGCTAGCAGATTGAGGGGTATGGTGTCAGGTCTTGCAAGCTGAGAGTCGTATTCTAGTTTTGAGCTTACACAGCTCAGAGAGTTATCCATTTTAATAGTATTGTGATGTTCAGATACCTTTTGTAGTATGGCATTTAGTTAGTTTCATGTGTTTATTAACTGTGTGTGTAGCCTGCAGCATGAATACATGTTTGAATAGGCTTGGGTACATCACCATCCTATCATGCAGAAAGCATTAGAGGAAAACAATTATAAACATTTCTGAGACAGCACCGTTTGTGAAGATGCAAGATTAGCTGCAAACTTGATAGAAAACTAATGGGCAGAGGGATGATCATTCTGGTTTGTTTATTTATTTACATTTTGTTGACTGGATTGATCCTACTGACTAAAGCCCTCTTTCATTAGGACGGGGACAAAAAATCAAATAAAACATGAAGAATAGTTGTAGAATAATAACATGATCAAGTGTGATACAATATAATGGATTTAGTGAAAAACAGGGAGAGAAATATAAGACAAACAGGAAGGAATAATTAAAAAATGCTTAGATAAAATGTAAACTAGTGTGTTAACAGTACTAGAGAGAGCAAGGAAAACAGTCTGCTAGAAATGTGAGGTAGTAAAATTGAAACATAATCCATATACAATTGTTAAACCGAGAGAGGGATTTATGATGGATGAGTGAAAAGTGCACATTCGAAAATCTCATAGGAATAACAATTAAGTGTGCTGAGATTCTCAGTAGGATTGTCCCAAGCATACTAGAAAAAAAAAAAAACTATCCTGCCATTTGAAATATGACAGAAAGTGAATTAATAGACAGCAAAGTTGTTAGCACACCTCAGTCGCCTATAAAATATGAAATTTGGTTATCTTAGAAGCCAGGTGGGCCATCACACTCAATATATTAATACTTGGACTAGAGTATGGCCTCCCTTATATTTCCACAGTCCAAATGTAGGTCCAGGGAAGAACTGGTAAGTACGAAACCATGAGAAAACAGCAACAACAAAATGTACAAACCAGTGACATGGGGGCAGAGCAAATAAGTCCTTTATAAATCCTTTATTCACAGATAAGCACGCTCATGATATAATATGGTATCGCTTCATCAGATCAAAAGATAACTGAAGCAAAAGCCTCTTATATAAACAATCTGATCAACCAAAACACACTAAGCTAAAAGACATGCCCACAAATGAGCTACATATCATAAATACACAACACAGGCAAGTGTAAAATGTATAAAAACAATGAAAAAAGACTACAACGGAATAAAATTTTTTTTGCTTCAGTATCTTTTGATTTGATGAAGCGATACCGTATTATATCGTGACAGCACTTATCTGTGAATAAAGGATTTATAAAGGACTTATTATTGGCTCTGCCCCCGTGTCACTGGTTTGTATGTTTTGTTTTTGCTGCTTTCTCATTTTTTTGTACTTATCTGTTCTTCCCTGGACCTACGTTTGGACTGTGTATTACTTTGTGTGACTTTTGGTTCAGGAACATGGCTGAGGGCTTCAATGGAAATACTGAATTACACTACCAGCCTGCTGATGTAAGGACCATTCGCCTTATGAGAGTTTTGAGTAGTGAGAGTAATCCTTTGCTCAATCTGCCCTTTATTGACACAGCTAAAAGGAAACAGTAGCATGGGAGATAGTGAGAAAGCACTGAGGTTTAAATTGCGTGCACTTGAGAATGACCTCTGCCAGTTGAAATGCCCCCAATTGCAATGCTGTCATCTGGAGGCATGTGTACAGCTTAGGATTGTGCCAAGAGGATCGAGGTTGCTAAAGATGCCGACGTATGGGGACCATTACCCTGAACTTTTAGCCAAATGGCAGAGGGTAAATCTTGAAGTAAGTTTGAATTACTTGAAACTCTTTGTTGATTTCTTTAAACCAATTGAAGACAAACTTGTTTATAGTATTAAGACTCAGCAGAACAATTTATATCAGTCAGCTGCAGCTGAACTTGTTGGTGTACTGCTCAGTGAAGTGCTTGATAATGTGATATTATATGAGAAGTGACTACTGTTAAAAAAAAAGAGAAAAATAGACCGAGATACTAGAGACTTTAAAAACAGTCGTGTCTTTTCATGGCCTAGTACTAAGGAGAATGATGGGTGTAATGGTGCTGTTAATGTGAACAATGCTCCCCCTAGCAGCATTGATACCTTGAATACTGCATCTGAAAAACAGGCTGACTGCTTGGATACTGATAATTTATCCAGTAAGAGTTCTGTGTATACTACTCTGCAGGGTAATTATGAAGTAGTTGATAGACTATTAGATGTAAGAAGGAAAACCAATACTGCAACTAATTTGGTTGGGGGGGGGGAACTACTCAGGCCCTTCGACCACCGAACCAGGTTTTTTCCTGCCTTCCCCTTCCAATACACTCAGAAGCCTTGAACTCTCCCCACAGATCGAGGAATCAGGGCAACCAAGGGAGGAGGGAAAGGAAATAATCAATGGACATGCAAGGGCACAGAACCCTCAAAAAGATGTGGCAGGATGTCACCAGTCCATAGTATTTAACTTATCTCAAATCTTATCTACTTGTGAACGTTCTGTGTTGGAGAGAGGTCTCTCCTTTATTCCAGCTTCTAGAGTGGACTTGGCTAGTACCATGATTGATACACGATTGTTTGGTCAAAACATTATGCTGAAGTTACTTTTTAAAGGTGACAATGGTGGCCATACTGTTTTTAAGAAACAGAGTACATTTATACCCAATAACCATCCTGTGGTTGAGACATTCTTGAGACTTTGGGAAAATGATTTGTTTTCTGTGCTCAGTCATAGTTCTAGACAACATGCATTTAACAACTTGAAAGTTGAGAGAGAGAGAGAAAAGCTTTAGATGTACTATGTAACGATGAGTCGATTGTGATCCACCCTGCTGATGAGGACGGTTCCATTGTTGTCATGGACAGACATTATTATTTTTCTAGTAAGGGTGTGCTCAATGATCCCGAGGTATATGTTAGTATTACACTGAGGGATGTACAAAATATAGTCACTAGAGTGCATGACCATATACACGACTGTTTTTTATGTGGAACTATTTCGCAAGAACTGGCTGAGTACCTCACTATTTAATCTCCATGTGTTCCTACATTTCAGGGCCTTCGTAAAATACATATGAACTCTGTAATCCCCCATTTAGGCCAATCGTGGCAGGTGGCTTACTGAACCCTGTTTGATATACATGGAAAAGTTACTTAGACCTATTTTAGACAAATCCAGTGCCGTACTCAGGGATTCTAAACAGTTCCTACAGGTTTTATATGAACATGTTAATAGTAGAGTGATTCCCAGTGGTTGTTTACTTGTGACCATGAACATCACCTCATTATTTACGGTGATACCTAATAATGATGGGGTTGACGAAATGACTAGGTATCTGCATAAGAACAGTACTCTAGATAATAGGAAGATTGAAGTGATTGGAGAATAACGCCTATTTGTTTGACAATGAGTACTATCTCCAATGATCTGGCGTAGCTGTGGGCACATCATGTGCCAATACCTACAACAATATGGTCCTAGCTGAGTGGGAGGACGTCTTTGTATTGAGTCAAAATGACTTTTCTAAGTTTGTTAGTCTTTATATTCGGTTTGTGGATGATATTTTTATGTTATGGACTCACTTAGTATTGGCTCTGCCCCTGTGTCACTGGTTTGTACGTTTTGTTTTTGCTGCTCCCTTATATTTCCATTTTATCTTCCCAAAAGACGATACTAGTTCAAGCAACTGAAAATAAAATTCACTAATTTGTTCATTTGAAGAGCAGTAAAGAGAACCAGTGTACTGCCGTATAAAATGTAAATGGTTGCCAGAGCAGGCGAGAGCATTCCTTTTCCAAAACACACATACCTCTACAAACTGGTTAATAACAGTTGTTGCTTACCTTTAAAAATTACACTTTTTTAAGAGACAAGGTAAGGTTCTGTTTGGCTTCTGTATTTTAAATAACTTGTGAATCAGTTTAAGACAGAGAAAAATAAGGTTTTTCAGTCTATCTAGTGGTATATTATGACAATAGTAAAAACTTTTGAGAAATCTGAGAACAGAGCTGCAGTAATGACGCTTTTGTCATACCAAGTGGCAGTATGGTTTATTATTTGCTTAAGGCTGTTTGGGAGCTGTGAGTAGGGTATAGGGTAAATTAATTATGTACTACCTTTAAGTATTTTGGACAGAGGCTGAATATAGAAATCTGTCTTTAGTTTTCCACCTTTATCATCTTTCTCTGAAATAAATGTTGTGTTTTTAATTTTGGGTGGAATAAAATTATTCTTTGTGTGTGCTTCATGTAAGCTGCTGTTTAACAGTGGCTTGCTTAGTGAGTTTGGTTTTACATGAAATAAGGTATTTGTTAGTAGTATGATTATTTGTTATGAAGACAGCTGTACTGTGGTTTTCCAAGTGAAGTTATTTTATGGAAGAGTGCTAAGGTGGGTACATTTCAGTTTTAGATCAAAGGATTCATGAAAAATGACTTAATTAGTTGGAACTAGTAGTGCATTTAGTTGAACGAATGGTTAGAAATAAAAGTGTATTGGAGTGATGCGAAAGTTTAGTGTTCATTAAATGCCTGTTATTAAAATTTACTTAAGTATGTTTTAACAGATTCTGGCCACAGTCACTCATTGGCACTATGAAAGTGTGGCAGTGCGATACAAATTTTCTGCAAGACCTGTTTCACATAAGAATGCTGAGATCATACACCCGAAGTTGGAAATGCAAACTTTGTTATGCTTTGTGATGCAGCCTTTATCATTTTCACAGGAAGTTTAAATTAAAAATATGGTGCATACAGGAAGCTGTAAGTCATAGAGAATCTGATCTTTACAGTGCGAGGGAAGCATTAGATAACACATTATGTGCAAGAACCTATTACTATGGGATTTTTGAGTTTGTAAACTTCCTTTTGAAGATGGGCTGGGACTGAAACACCTAAGTTAATGGAAGGAGGGAGCAAATTCATTTTTAATCATGGTTATAGCATTGCAAAACACCATGTACATTATAGTGTATATTTTCTAAAATTTATTTTGCCCAGCAAGAGATGCTCAAAAATTTTTAATTGGTATATCTTTTTTCTTTCAGAATGCCTAGTTGACTAAATGAGTTTTAACTTAAGGCTGAACTGTCTAGTATGGGGCATGATGCACTTGTTGGGTGGGGTAGAGGGTTACATTTTGGAAGCTGCCTTGTAGCTCCAAAATCCTGGCTATACCTACTTGCTAATTAAAAAAGTAGCAGATATTGCAGGAAGCTTTCCATTTGTCTTGTTTTAGAGCACCACCATGGCAGTGAATCATCTGTTATGGTCATTTAGTGGGGGAAAACACTTGCTGCATGATTTTGCTGTTTTGAGTTGATTGGTGTGCTTTCCAAATGCTAGTTTTAGCCCTGCTCAGCACAATTCTGTATGGATTGCCTACCATATTTTTGCTTGGTACATACAAAGTTGGACACTCTTGAAGATGTCTTTATTAATTTCTCAAAATTATCAGCTTGCTATATTTGCTTTTTCCCCCCTGGTGTATAACTGTATTTTTATCAAGTATATTCATGTTTTCCCGAAGCATACAATTTCCTTACTGCGTTATCATTGGACCCCACCCCCACCCCCAGTTGGGAGTTTCTGTTCCTGGCAGTTCTAATTTTCTTTGACTTTGAGACTCCCAGGCTTGTCCAGTTTGTGTTTTGTCCCTCTCAGTGACACATTCCATTACCTTGGGCAGCTACTGCAGATACCTAGTCACTAAGTCAACCCCATCATTATTAGGTATCACCATAAATAATGAGGTGATGTCCATGGTCACAAGTGAACAACCACTGGGAATCACTCTACTATTAACATGCTCATATTGACTACACTACACTGCAGAGTTGTTTTGTGAAAACATGAAACTCCTCTGCATCCCACCATTCTGATAAGAAGCTTATCCCAGGATGCTTCTTATGTAGCATGAAGCATGATTTAGCCTAGCAACAGTGTTCAACATCAGCCTCCATACAGGTCTTGTACCAAGCAAATAGAGAACAGCTACAGTCCTTCACCTGCATAAAGGGCCGTGTTCCACAGACCGCTGCAATTACAGACCCATGAGTCTGACCAGCCTCGTATGCAAATCCTTGTCATGGAACTAATAGGACATAGGGAACCTCCAGACACTGTATCCATATAGCACACTTACTCAACCTGGTGGACTTTGTTGAAAAGGTCACCTAAACAATGGATAAAAGTAAAATTTTAAATGCAGCACACCTTGACCTAGTGAAATGTTTTGTCACAGTCCCCCATTCAGGCAAAGTAGTAAAGCTAAATAAACTGTAAATAAACCCTTTTGTCACCTGCCGGATTGCCATCTGGCTTATAGAGTGGTTACATGAGATTAAAATAGGGGAAGCTACCTCCCCAGAGAGACCAGCCACCAGTGGAGTCCATCAGGTTTTGGAGCTGGGACCTCTTCTTTTTTTGCATCTACTTCTCTAAAGTAAATGCCAATACCGAAGGGCTGTGGCTGACAAAGTGTGCAGTTGGCTGGCAGCTAGGAGCAGTTATCGAATCCCCAAATGACTTAGCCATCCTTCAAAAAGGTTTGTCCAGAATAAATAGCTGGTTCTGAAGTCATGGATTGATACTAAATGCCTCAAAAAGTCGTTTTATCCTTTGGTAAGTTGTCTACTATGGGAAATAATCACATTGGCAATGCACTCCTAAGAGGTGACCCAGTTGTTCAGGATCTGGGAACTTAAATGGACAGTGACCTAACTTTCAACCAACGTGTCTGCTGCTGTAAGAAAGTCCTGCATTGTGCAGCTTATAAACAAAGTGGTTGTGTCTAGATCTAGAGATGTCATTGCCCCCTTTGGCTTGAGAGCTGAGTAATCATTGAGTACAAATACCCCCTTTGGTTTGTATGTATCCAGACTCATGCAACAACTGGAATGATCACAAAGATACCTTACTAAAATGATGCAAGGCCTAAACAAGATGTCCTATATGGACCAACTCAAGGCCATGTCACTATACTTTGCATCTTGCAGACTGCTGAGTGGTGACCTGTGTTTGACATACACATCCTCTGATGCATTACTGATGGATTTATTGCACATCAGCAAGTCAAAAGGCATCAGAAATACATAGTCCTGGAATCTAAACCTCTACTGCAACATCATCAGCATGGGGTGGAAGGACAGACATACCTTGTAGAGGATACCATTACTCTGGAAATGACTCTCCATCCACATAAAACAAAAGTAATCCCTGACATATTCACGTGCAGCTCGGCTCTATGGATGGGTAGTAGAAACATTACCTAATGACTGCCCCTGGCCATACTACTGACGGAGAGAGGCAGCTCTCATATGCTTTATCCCATGCATGGATCCTCTCAAATCATCTATGGTATGATCCCAGTTGTTCTCACTAGTGGTAATATGTAATTATTGACCTTGAGATAGACCGATCTAACACCAAATGGGATAGGTTAATTCAAGCACCAAGAGGTAAATTGGCTTAGCTTAAAATGGCCCGCAAGGGGACCTAGCTAGTACTTGCCTATGAACCTATAATGCTAATGGAAAAGTGGTATTGTACAAGACACTTTATCATAAGTAAATACAGAGCCCTGGGTTTCTTTAAACATATTTTCTGTTTCTGAAGTCTTTAATTGCAGCACTTCCCTCATCCTGTGTCACATAGTGTATTAACAGTCATGATGCTAATGCTCATTTTCTGGGAGTAGTACAGACCACTTTACTCAACATTCTGTAAACTGATGTTGACTTTAATGCCTAAAATTTGACTGTACTTGTATATTGGACATAAAATTAATTTAGTCTATCTTAATATTAAAATATAAACTATTCCATGTGTTTATTTTTTTATGTAAACTTTTATTCTTCTTACTTTCGGATGTACGTCCTTTTCATTACTAAGCCCTCCAACCCGGTACATACTCCATTTTCAGAATTTGCTCCATTAATTTCACTTGTATGAGACAGTGATTTCATCAATCTCTCTTCCTTTCAAAAGATCAGTTAGATTTTTGTTTTGTGAAACTAAGGACGTGTCGGAGAACAGCTTTTGCGTTTTCCTCTGGCTTGTAGTATTTCTGATAGTTTTCATTGAGGAAGATTGAAAACTACAGCATACTATGGATCGGTGAAGTATTCAGTAGATCCAAACTTTCCTTTCCTATACATTTTGTTAAACTTATCATATAATCTTTTGTCTCTCATTTTGATGTGTTTATCCATCATCTAAACCACATGTCGCTGACTACAAAGATTTCTCATTTTTTAAAACAAGAAACATCTATATTAAATTATTACTTATGACATAGGCAATCGTGCATTTATAAAAATGAAAACAAACCATATTGACATATTTTCAGTTACAAACATTATACGTTACTTATAAACTTCTGTACAGTCATTGTTGGTCAAACATGACATAACTTGTTAAATTCCTGCCTTCACTCAAACCCCATTCCTCCTCCAAAACAAGATTCTGCGTGTATTGTTCCCACAATTCCCATTTTTTTATATGGAATTTGCTCCTGCCCTTTTCTAAAGATCCACTTAGTTTGTTTACCTCTGTTATGTTATTCCATTCTTCTAGTACAGTTATTTAAACTCCATTTTCTAGTAACTGCGTTTTTGGCAGCCACCTTCTGATTCTATATCACAACTCAAAAAATCATTTCCTTAGTTACACCAATTTGCTCATTCAGTATTTCTGACAGGACAGTCTAAAGGGAATTAAGTGTGCCAACTTGTGACATTCACAAAAAAAAATGTTCCCAGTCACCTCTCTTCCCCATCACACCTCCAATGTTTGCAAACTACATGAGGAAAAATTGTTTAGAGTCTACTTGGTGTATAAAATACCTATGCAAATACTTGCAATCAACTATCCTAAATCGTCTAGACTTTGTTGCATATTTGGGAACCATACATATAGCCCCTTATTGTTTCTTTGTGAATTACTTATCCAATCTCACTTCCCAATCCTTTCCAACTTCCTTGTGATAGTTTCTTGTAGTTATCATACAATATTTTGTATGCCTTACTAATTATCCCTTGTTTAATAGCAACTTCTATTCTAGTTTCTACTGAAAACTCTACCAATGCTGGTCTTTCACTTAGGATCCCCCATTCCTTTCTCTTTGCCTATACTCTGATATCTCAATCCTTGATAGAGAAGGAAATGTCTAGCCTGCAGTTCAGATGAATGTTTGGCCTCTTCCCGTTTTGTTACCTTTCCCTCTCTAATTATTGGTTCCAGTGCCTTGATTTCTTTGCCAGTTTTTTCCAGGAAATTCCAGCCCCCTTTTGCCTATTCTCTGTACCCCTTATTGCAGAATCTCCTTTCTCTATTCCCATGTTGTCTTTACTTTGTGACTATAATATTCTGTATGATTGTTGTTGTTCTCCTTAAGAATCTGCATCCAAAATCCCAGTCTCTCCTTATTTTTTGAGCTTCCCCTCCATTTCATCATTATCGCTTTCGACTTTGAACTACAGCTTTCTGCTTGTTCTGTGTATAGGAGTCGTAACTGTGCAGCTCTGAAATACCCCTTCAAGTCAGGTAATCCCAAACCACCTTGCTCTATTCAAAGGATCAACTTGTCCCACTTGACTCTTGCCATCTCCCTCTCCCAGATAAAATCCTTCAACTACTTATTAATTGCTGTCCACAGCTTCTCCTCTGGTTAATAAAAAATGCATGATTTGTGTATAAAGCTAAAGGGATTAAAACATTTTCACTGTTTGTATCTTCCTATCCATAACCATAGGCAAGAGCTTTCAGTTTCTCAGTCTTTATTTTATCATTTGTTTAGTTTCTTCCCACATATCCTTAGCTACCATAATAAAATCCTTTTTAACCCATACTCCTAAGTACTTCATTTTATCATGTCCCCTTAAATATAGGTATTGGTGAACCAATTCATGTGTGAATAGATAGTTTACAGCTGTAGCCTTTGTTTTATCTTCATTAATTGTGAATCCCAGAAAGACATGAAACTGTCTCAGAATGTTCCATAACACTGAAATGTATTTTTCTGGTTTTATCAGGTGCAAAATAGTATCATCTGCAAATAGAACCAGCTTTTCTTGACCACCATACCACTTATATCCTTGAATTTCTGATTCCCTTATTTTCTCCCTCAATGGTTCTAAGTATAGCACAAATAACAAAGAGGAAAATAAGCCACCTCTTCCTGGTTCCTTTGCTCAAACAGAATTTTTCAGAGAAGAAAGCCTGTACTTTAATTATCGCCTTTGAATCAACCTTATTATTTTATCAGGGGATGCAGATGCTTCCATTGCCCTGTTCATAAATTTCCTGCTTACTATATTGCATACTTTCTCTGCACCAAGAACCAACAACAGTGGTATTTTCTTACATTCTGCTTCCCACTGGATCATAATTGTTCTGTTAATGTTGTCAACTGTTTCCTTCCTTTCCCTACCACAAAACCATATTGGTCCATATCTATCAATTTTAGCATCACCTTTATCATTTTTTATCCATTATAGACATAAACACTGTATTATCATGGTTTAGAATTGAAATGGGCCTATATGAAGCTGGAACTGATGGGTCTTTACTGTTTTTAAGTATTACAGCTACCACGGCTTTAATTGCAGATGTTGGTGCTTCTCCTCCATTTAAAATACTGATTTGATGTCCTTTTCATTCTTTCTCACCAATGGGTTTGGCCACATTCTGTAGACTTCAGCTCCAGCTTTCAAGCTGCTCTGTCTATCCATAATACTCTATACCATCACCAACATCTCAAATCTTGTTTGCCGTCATTGTGGTTAGACATAGGTTCTTCTCTCGAGCTGTGAGTATTGTTTTGAGTCAAAAGTTTTGGATAGACTTCTATTTCCTTTTTCTCCTTCTTCTGTACCCTTTTAGTTCCTTTTTCCTCCCTGTTAGCATTCACTGGGCATTAGGAGTTAGCGTTTTTAGTATTTATTTTGTCCTGTGTCTTTTAAACTTCTACTTTCATAGATCCTGTCACATACCATTGTTGGTATATTTTCCTTACCTTTTTAGGTAGTTATATCATAGCTGGTATTACTTATTGTTTACTTTGGGCTTACTCTGTTGTTGGTCTCCTTCAAAAAAAATTTTTGTTTTGGCTTATAGTGTTGTCTGGTGGATCTGATTTACTTCTGTAGTCAGCCGTGTCTGAGAAACTGACAGGATTCTAGATGTGCAATTTTTGTGGGCATAAGATCCCCATTTCAGATGCCCACAAGAAGTGCATTTATTGTTGAGGACTTGACCACCTCAATACAGCCTGTTTGGTATGCTCTATTTTCAACCCCAGAGCATTAGCGGACAGACGTAATACATTAATAAATAAAGGTCTTTTGCCTGCTTCTTCTGGGGCTCAAACCCTCACCAAAACAGCAAAAATCTGTTTCTTTAGAAACCAAAAAGAGGTTTCTACTGAAGTCTCCTTCAGCACCGTTGGAGCCATTGGAAAAAAGTCAAAGAATCTCAAATGTGACCATTTTGGATCCTAAACCTGGGAGCCTTCTTTCAGATCCTAAATGCCTTTCATATCCTACAGTTTTGGCTCTCATAGTGATTTCTCCTCTTCCTTCTACCTTCTCATCAGATTGCAGGATCTTGAATCCAACTTCTAGCTCTATCGGCAGGAGCCGTACTCCGGAATATACCATTAAGCCAGTATCTCCTCCTTTACCAGGCAAAATTTTCCAGACACCGAAGAAACACATCTACAGTGTCTTTCAGGTCCTCTAGGAGGTTGTCAGAGGCAGATGTGGATAGAATTTTGCAGAAATTTCTCAGGGCCGAGATCCAGATGGAGATCCTGCCAGCTACATCCCCTCCTGGATCCATGAGTGCATCTGCTAAGCCCATTCTCTCCCCTTCTCCAATCCAACCAGTGGTTTTGGAGTCTCAGGATATGAGATCCCCAAGAGGTTCAGCATTGGATCTGAGGAAATCCATGGATCAGAGTGTGTCTTGGATCTGAGAGGTCAGCGCTGGGTCTGAGGGGTTGTGTTTGGCTCTTATTTTGTCAGATCCATCTATAAGCCTCAGCCCTCGACAGCTCGGATCTGAATTTCCCCTTGGGGCTTGGATCCGGAGGCTGCCCCAACCTACCTTCCTCTGCTTCCTCAGAGGCTTCAGCTCTGAGGAGCTGGGAGAGGTTTCCCCTGGTCCTTCAGCCTTCAAGGTGCTTGAAAGAGTTTAATCACTTCACAGGGAACAGTCTTCTGTTGTCTTAGATCCTACCCATCTCCCATCTTTGATTTTGAGCTCTGAGGCATCAGACCTATCCCAAAGGGACTTGCAGTTCCGGTAAGCCTCCATACAGTTCCTTTAGAGGAATTTCCCCCCCTCTTCTGATACCTTTCCCGAGCTTCCCACGGAGGAGGTTTCTCAGAAGAGGACATGTAAATGAAGACTCATAGACTCGCCCATGGAGTCTCTCACAGAAGACACCGATTTTGATGAGGGAGAGGTTTCCCCCAGATCACCACCTGCTGACATCTCCTTTGGAGATATCCTCAAGATCCTCAAACAGAAGGGTGGTTGGTCTTCCCAATCTCCTTCTCCTGAAGAATCACTGTTTCTTTCAGTTCTGGACCATCTGCATCTTGGGTGACCCCCCAGCGGATGAACTGAATGACTTAGTGTCCCACTGGGCTTAGAATGAACTGGACACTGTTGAACCTACTCCCAAACACCCGGACAAATTTCTGGTCCTTTCTGTTGATAAACCCCACTGGAGCAAGGGAGTACTGGTTGATACTGTTGTGGTGGCAGCCTTGAAGGAGCTAGTGGAACAGAGCTCTTTTGTCAATCCAGCAAACAGGGAATCCAGAGTGATGGGCAGATTTGTAAAGCGAGTGTTCACCTCAGCTACCTTTGAGCTGAAGTCTGTAAACTACTTGGCACATTTCACTCTGCTACAGAGAAATTTGACTAAGGAGTTATGAAATGCTCTCTGAGTCCATGTCTGCTGAGGATTTCAAAAAAACTTCCTCTCAACTGGGGACTCTCCTGTCCATTTCAAATGCATTGATGAAGCTGATCTCCCATGTAGCTGAAGGTACCTCTCAAGCAGCCAGTTCAGGTGTAACCATACAGAGACATGCCTAGATGTGACTGTGATTTTGCAGAACCCTTCAAGACATCCTTTGTCAATGCCCCCTTTGATACCACTTTCTTGTTCGGGCCATCAGTTAAGGATATGCTTACTCATATTGAACAAGAGGGAATTACTCTGTCTGCCGTATTAATCAAGTTTTCTACCCCTCAACAATCTTTCTCTAGAAATCATTGAAGTGGCGAGAAGAAGTGGTTCCAAAAATCCCAGGGACCTTTTCAGGGTTCTCACGGGGATAATTCCTCCTGGGGCAGAGTAGGAAATTTTAATGGTAGACGTTTCCATAGAGGAGAGGGGGCCCACAGAACCAGGCCTTTAGAGACTCCCTTTCTGATGGGGCCCTGTCAGTGTTCCTGAAGTGATGCTTGAATGTCCAAATCTAGAAGCAGTCAGGGATTATTTCTCTTTGTACCTAGATTCCTGGACAGATATCACAAAAAGATTCCTGGGTGCTAAGAATCATATCCAGAGGTTACTACATACTGTTTTCCCTTCCTCATCCTACTCAGAAGAAAAACATTTTCAACTTTCCACCCAGTCAGAAGAAAGATGCAGCATGTGAAATGCAAAAGCTACTACAGAAAGGAGTCATCCAAGAGGTCCCACCCAACCAGTTAGGATTCAGAACTTACTTTCACTTACTTTTAGTGCCAAATAAAACAGGGGACCTAAGACCCATTTTGGATCTAGGCAATTTGAACCAGTGTGTAAAGAAGATGAAGTTCTGCATGGTCATGTTTCAGTCCATCCTCCCTCTTCTGCACAAGGTTGATTGGATGTGCTCTATAGATCTCCATGATGCATACTGTATCACATAAAAAAATGACAGTTGATCCCAGGAGACGTCTACACTTTCGGCTGGGAACCTATCATTACAAATTCAGGGCACTGCCCTTTGGACTCACCAGAACTCCCAAGGTGTTTACCAAATGCATGGCAGCTCACTTGAGACTCAAGGGATCTTGGTGTTTCCATATCTCGATGACTGGCTCCTCACTGCCGCATCCAAGCATCAACTGTTACAAGCCACGGACTACTGGCTCCAGGTTTCCAGCACTTTAAGCATCTCAGTAAACCTTGCCAAGTCAAACCTAACAAATATAAAAATAGAAAAGGGCTTAGAAGCAATTGTAAAAACATTGGGTGAGGACCCTAAAACTGCTTATTTATGTCAGCTTTTGGAGTATGCTTTGACACACAACTATTTTGTTTTTGAAAAAGTTTATTATTTGCAGTTAGAGGGAACAGCAATGGGAGCGGCGTTTGCTCCATCTTATGCTATATTGTTTATGGCTTTTTTTGAAAATGTGTTTATTTATCCAACAAGTTTTGTCAAAAACAATGTAGTTATGTTTAAACGCTTCATTGATGATTTGATATTTGTGTGTAGGGGTGATCAATGTGAATTTGAAAATTTCATGAGCATATTAAGTCAGAACTCTTTTAGTTTAGAGTTTTCATATAGAGTTAATGACAGAATGATGTAATTTTTGGATGTGGAATTATATGTAGATTTAAATGGGAAGTTACAATATATAGGCCCTTTCGTAAAGCAACTGCTGCAGATATTTTTTTTGGAAGCTAGCAGTGCACATCCTTTGCATCTGATTAAATCTTTACCTTATGGGGAATTCAAGAGAACTATGACAAATACTTCAGACAATAAGGTCCTGGAAAATTAATTTATTTTGTTGAAAAATAGATTAAGTAAGAGAGGTTACAAAGACCTGTATATTCAGGGAGCTTTGAACAAAGTCAGAGGGATGGTGAAAAAAAGTTGTGATCTGAGAAGTCCCAGGGTTCATCAGAAAATTCACGAAGCTAAAAAAATAGTAAAAGTGAAATCTATATTTTATGTAACTAAATTCTCACCCTTTTTGGACACATTAAGAGATTTGGTTAATAAATTATGGCCAGTGATTTATAGGGATGAAATGGTGGGGAATTTGTTCTCAAAAAAGTAACTTTTTCGTATGACCGATTCAGTAACTTAAGGGAACTATTGAATCATAAAACGCAGAATATAGTAGGGAAGAGGCTGGGGGCATTCCCCTATGGAATGTGCAAAGTATGTAAAAGAATAAAAAAAAGTGGATGGTTGGGTAATTAATGGAAAGACGTTTTGGATAAAAAATGAGTTCCAATGTGACTCGTGGGGTTGTCTACATCACTGGGTGTGGATGTTCACCCATGATGTGGTATATAGGATAAACAAAGAGAAAAGTGAAGTAAAGAATATTAGAACATTTGGGAGATGTTAGGAAAAGAAGACTGGAGAGTCCAGTGGCCCAGCATTTTTGTACCATCCATGGGGGAGATACTGACAGCTTCTTCTTCAGTGTTTTGGCCCAACCCTTTGGATGTCAAAATATGGGGGGAGATGAATTTAGACGTAGACTGTTAAGGTTAGAAACTAAAATCATTGTGAATTTGGGAACTTTGTTCCCACACGGGTTAAATTTGGAAATAAATTGGGATGTTTAAGGGAAGTATAGGATTTAGAATGAGTAATAAGCAGAAGTATGAAAACAAACAAGAAAATGATATGAGGAACAGCAATAACAGGGAAAAGTGCAATAATGGGTTAGTTACATGTAAATTATTGAATGTAAATTTAAAAAAAATTAAATTTAGAATAAGTACATGTATTGAAGCATTTAATAGAATTAATATTAATTTATCAATTAATATTTATTAATTCATTGTTAATGAATTTTTTGTGTAGGATATTATAGTGAAGGACTTCCATATGCATTACTGGAGAGATTCTTTTTCTGTGTCTTTCTTTCTTTCTGATACTAATTGGGGGTACACCTTTAAGCTTGGGTAGAAATTTGTAGCAATTGGTATATATTAATTGAAATGTATTAGCACATTTAATTGATGGGATATAAAAAGGCTGCATAAATTGCACTGTTTTATTCCTTGAAGGCTTGTGTAGCTGAGGTACCAGAAGAAGTAAAAAATAAAGAAAAAAGCAGCTTAATCCTTTTCCTTCCTGACTTCAGTTTTTTTTTTTTTTGGGAGGGGGGGGATTCCTTGTTCCCTTTTGGGATTATTGGTTTACTTGAACAAGTCAAACCTAGTCTCAATACAGACCCTGGAATTCATAGGGACTCTCTTGAGTACTATAACTCAGGTAGCTTCCTTGCCTCACCTTTGCATCACATTGTTGAGACATCAGGTTTGGTGTGTACTATCTCACCCATCTCCTCTAGCAAGATTAGTACTACAAGCTCTGGGGTCAGTGTTAGCTACCATACTTCTGGTCTCTCTAGCATGATTCTTTATGCAAATCCTTCAGTGGACCTTGGCAGTACAGTGGTCCATGCTTTATCAGCCCCTGTCATTTCCCATAAGACTCACTCCAATTTGCAAATGTCATATTCATAGGTGGATTCAGTCCGTTAACCTATTTCTGTGCAGACCATTCTCCCTTCAGCTCCCAGTTGCCACAGTGATCATGGGCACTTCCCAGCTGGGGTTAGGGGGCATTTCTTGGGAAAGATGGTCCAAGGAATGTGGTCCCCTCAGGAAATAAAGTTGTATATCAACTTCATAGAGATGAGAGCAGTCCTAGTGTTGCAAGCATTTCAAAGTATTCTCACTCTGGGGACTATTGCAATTCAAACAGACTTGCCAGTAGTCCGATAGATCACCAAACAAGGAGGATCCCAATCTTTTCCACTGTGCAGAGAGGCTATGAGGGTTTGGGAATGGGTGATCACTTCAGTCCTCTTTTTTCATTGTAATGCACATCCCAGGGAGAACAAACACACCAGCAGGCAGGCTCATCAGATCCATTCTGATGGGTCACTAATGATCTCTCAATCAATCAGTAGGGAATATGATCTTCAGCCACTGGGGCCAACCTTGCTGTGATCTATTTGCCTCACCCCTCAACAGCAAATGCAGCAAGTACTTTACTCTGACCCACCCTGAGGAGTCACCAAGAGACACTCTGATTCAGTTGGTATCAATTTCAAATTTCCATTCTGGAAACACTTTTTCTTCTCTGGCTTCGTCCAGATTGTGTAGTGCCTTCATGCAAGGCATTTTTCTCCTCTGATCCCCAGTAAAGGATCATTCCCATACTTGGGATCTTGTTGTGGTCCTTTAGGGCTTAACTCAAAAGCCCTTTGAACCAGCAAACAAGTGCGATCTGAAGTACCTTTCTTGGAAAATGATCTTTTTAGTAGCTACTGTGATGATGTGAAGTATTGCCATTTGTGCCAGGGAGAATAAGTCAGTGCATGTGTAACATGTGCCAACATAGCTGGAGTTTTGTAAATAATTTCGTGTCATTTGACTATCACACTGACTTGTAAAGATGTTTGTGTTAAAAATGTATCAACAGTGTTTTTATAACTGATTAAATGTTTATGGGCCAGATTTAATAAAGCCGACACTAAGTGTACACGATATGTATTCAATAAAATTCTTATCACATTTTTTGTCCTTTCTAGTCACTCAGAAAGATTACACTTAAGTGTACAATGTAGTCTACACTCTGTGGTAACCTGTATGAATCCGTGTCGATATTTGAAGCTGCAAGAATATCAGTAGGATAACTAAAATTAGGAGGAGGAAGGTGTGAATTCTGTCTGTGTTGTATGTTCACTCAGAACAGTGTACATTTAGTGTAAGCATTATTGAATCATGGCCTATGTTTAAACAAGGAATTCTGGAAGGGAAGAGTAGAAGTTTTTAAAGTTGTTCTATAGCTTTCAGACAGATTTTAGCAAAGCTGTGAGTGTGTATTGTACCAAAATCAGATGATGAAATGTGATGTCATTCTATAACCAGCACCGAGAGGATGGAACTGTCACAGCATTTTTTTTTTTTTGAACCTGGCATAAAAGGTCTATGTTCGTAAAATAGTTAGTTGAGTTAGTTCCATTCAGTTAGTTTGAAGCTCATCACCTTGCCTTGTGGAAGTAAGCATCTCATCTTGCCTTGCTGTACTAATTAAGTTAGCCAGGGAACAGTTATTTTTTAGATGACCAAGAAATACAATGAGATTACTTAAATATTGTTTTTTCTGCATCTGTTTGAATGTGCCCAACTGTGTTATTTTTATTTTTCCTGTGATTAAAACTCTGGTACTTAAATATTTAGTATTCTCATGTTTTCTGTTTAATTATTTATTATTAAATATTTTATACCTTTCATTGTGGCTGGTCTTCTAGAGAATACTTTTAACATCTTGAGAGTACTTGTGCTTATTTTAGTGAAGCCTTGGCCACTCTGAAAAGCCTTGCTGCTTTGGCTACACTCTACCGTTTATATTAGTATTGTTTTACTCAGTATAATTCTATACCCAGGTAAGAGCCTTAGAGTGGATAACTGGTGGCAGCATGATTAGTTATAGTCTGGGCAGAGGGGGTACAGCTAGTAAATATGTGCTAGCCTTTCCTAGGAGATTGAGTGTGTGTGTGTGAAAATCAAGTACCCAGGTGTGCCAGGTGTGGGTGTGTCAGCTACTTGGAACTGGGACACAGTGCTCCAAAGGGAATCTTGTTTGGGATCCAGAAAGACAGAGAGTCCAGTCCCAGGTCTGGAGCATGTTCCCTGTGTGTTCTTAGGGGAAATTGTGCTTGATACAGAGAGCTGCATCTGAAAATACTGTATAAATCCATTCCTGTTCTTAATTACCATCTCTCACCATTGTCAGTGGTGAGGATTGAGGCTCCTTGGTTACTGGCCAGGAGTAGAGAGGCCGTCACAGCTATTACTTCAGCAAAAAGAATTTCTGAGCTTCAGGCCCCATCAACAAAACCTTCTTATATTATTTTCCTTAAAGACAGGGTGTCTCTGTGCACTAACCCTTCCTTTTTTCCTAAGGTGGCATCTGAATATACAATCAACCAATACATTACCAGTCTTCTTTCCAAATTTTACAAACAAGGGGAAATACATGCTTCCTCTCCTAGATGTGCACGATGGTTATGTTTTTATCTTCACAGAACAAAACAGTTCAGGAAGTCTGATTAAATCTTTGTATGCTTCTCCCCAAATCACTTGGATCAGGTAGTATCTAAAGTTGCTCTAGCCAAGTGGACTACTAACTGAATTTTATTGGTTTATTATCAAAAATGATTAAAATGACCACAACCTCCTGGAGCATATTCTACTCGGTCCATGGCTACTTCATCTGCCTTTTGGTCAAGGACTTCCATTGATGACATTTGTGCTGCAGGTACTTGGTCAAAGTCTCATACCTTTGTCATACTTTACAAATTGGACATCTTTTCCAGAAGCAGAGTTTTTTTTGGTTTGACAGTGCACTGGCAGGTCCTTCCATGAGGGCCTCCCGAGGGTTACGTAGCTGGGCACTCTGTCTCATTGGTGAGGAAGAATTAAAAGGACAACATCATATTTATTAGTTATATACTCACCATAACTTGGCATCTGTGTTGTCCATTTTCATTCTTCCTCACCTTCCCTGCCATCCTTCTTCTGTCCTTGTCACTCCTGGAGGTACCTGTTGGATTGTATTGGAACTGTTCAGTTCCTGGTTTAAGCCCTGTCTTTCTTCTGTCTATCTTCTGTCTGTGCCTATCTCTGCTATAAAAAGAGGAGTAGGCTGCAAACTCGATCTGAGGTGTTGGTGATGGAATAGAGCATTATAGGTAGAATCCGTAGCTTGAGAGCTGGACTTGAAGTTTACAGAATGTGTCCTAGTCAGATCCAAGGATTAGATCTGAACCCATTAGTGAGGAAGAATGAAAATAGACAACACAGATGCCAAGTTATGGTGAGTACATAACTAATAGTTAAACAATACCTTTCAGATCTTTGGCACTGTCTTCCCTTCTAGCTTCCAGACTTCCACCAGAATACCATCTATTTTTAGAGACTTTCATGTAGATTGGTTATACATAATCACCATTTTTATCTCATCTCCTCCTATCCTATCCTAATTGCTAGTAATTGAGCCTCATCTACCTCTAACCTTGGCATATGTAGTTATTCCATAAACTTTTCCATTTGTGCTTTTTCTTAATTTCCACATTTCTGCTTTATATGGATTTTCATAACATTTCTGAAGTATTTCTAATACCTCCACAGGATCTGTGGTTATTTTCCTTGTTATAGGACAGCAACCCTTTCTACTTTCAGTTGCCTGAACCATTGCGCTAAAAGCTTTTGTGCTATGGAGTTAATGTAAAAAAACAGTTGCTTAACAGCAATCTTTCTAAACTCATGTATATTAGCAAGATAGTCCCTCATTTTCTCTATAGCAGTCTGCAGTTCCATCTCTTCTTATTCTGTGAGATCTCCCTGTTCTGCAATACTGTAACCTTTGTCAGTCTGTAAGTAATTCTTGTTACTTCTTAATCATTCCAAGAACAGCAAGGAAGTATTCCACTGTGGAAAGGTCCTATGAACAACAAATAGAACCACGAAGCATGTATTCTTCCAAAAGGACCAGACACGGCATCAAATGTAAAAAAAAAATCCTTTAATTCATGTGTTGTGCACTTCTTCAGACCAATAAAAACAGCAATAATTACAAGTCCTTATATATCCATACAGCAGAAATAAAACACATCATGTGACTAACAAGTTTTAACACCACTTGAATAAATTACTCTGAAGAAGTGCTCAGTTGGGCATGAAAGCTTTAACCACATGAGTTAAAGGATTTTTTACATTCAATGCTGTGGCTGGTCCTTTTGGAAGAATACATGCTTTGTACTTCTTAATCATATCTGTTTTTTCTTTTATTTGTACCCTATTTTAAAATCCACTTTAATTTTTTCACACTTCCTAGCTATATTTTCTGAAGAAGTTTCAGTCTTTCTTAAATCCTGAAAATTTCCACTACCCATTCCTTAAAATTTTCTGTTTAACAAGTACGTGGGGAAGTGCCAGTGTATCATTTTTATTTCATTGTCTTGCATTTGTATTTTAGTTATTAGCATGTGATCGGAAATGGTTATTGGATGTATATCAAAACTTTCAATTAAATGTACATATTCCTATGAAATATAGTTTTACCTAGCCTAGCCCAGTTTTTGTACCTTGGGTAATAATATGTAAATCATCTTCAAGCTCTTACTGCTGAATTCACGTCTTCTTTACCAAATGTTTCATACATTTCTTCAAAAATCTACTATATTTTAGTATATATATTCCCTTTTAGCCCTATCACTGTTGCAAATCAAATTCCATTCCCCACATAAAAGTAATATTGCCTGCTGAAAGCTGATTATTTCTGCCAGAATTTTCTTAAGCTATATTGCAGCAGTTTTAGGTGGAATATAAATACATGCATAGTCTTCCTCCCTTGCCAGTAGCCCCTAACTACTACATATCTACCATTAGTATCTGCTTTTTCCTCTTCTGTCACTGTTAGTGCTCCTCTAGTAATTAATATAAGTACTTCCCTTTTCCTTTGTCCCAAATATTCTGCTGAATAACCATCCTGAAATCCTTTCTTTATCAAATTCACATGTTCAGTTCTTTCCAAATGTGTCTCATGTAGCAGAGCTATTTGCACTCTACATTTTAATATAGATCACTACTCTTTCTTTTTTGTATGTAGCTGTAAGACCATTCACATTTAAAGAAAATATGGAAAGTATTGTTGTTATAAGAAGTTGTTATTCCTACCTGCTATGTATAACAGATTTTTTTAAATGTCTAATTTTACATTTTGTGTTACGTGCTTACACTAATGCTTGGCAGTTTATTTTTCTTTACAGTTTTCTTTTTATATACATTTGAAACTATGTCACGTCTTATAAGACTTTTTGTTTTAAAGAAAACTCTCAAAAAACACACCCCACAACACCTCCATAACCTATTAGCTTAACTTAAATACTCAAAAATATGTACTCCTTCAGATAATGAAGTTTAACCCTCCTAATAAGAACAATTGTCCCAGAGTGACCTCTACACTCACTGGCTTGAATTTACCAATAATGAAGGTAATCAGTGCTAAGGTGCATGGTACAGCCTGTGCTTCCACTTTAAGTGCTGTCTATTCTTATCTTTATTCCTCTCCCAGATGTAGAAAATAACTTGAATGCTTTCAAAAAACATTATCTTCTAGCCACTGAAAGAAAATAATATTCTGTTTTTACTGCCATTATCAGCTTGTACTATATACACAGTTGCCTTCAGCTGCGAGCTTCTCATGTTGCACTGTGAACATTTATTTGTTAATGGAAAACTGTTTATGACATTCAGTGATCTTTTATTTACTTGCTTCCCCTTAAAGTTTGTTATACATTCTGAAGATACCCATCATTAGAACAGACAAAAAGCTTAATTTTATTCAGTTCTATTAGTAGAAATTTATTTTTATATACTCGCTTTGGTTCCATAGTCCTTGGCAGTATTTGCATCATTTTGAGGTCTGAATTTCGTATTTTATGTTCCTGAGTGGTTGCTGCCCGTTGCTGTAGTTTCTGTGAGTGGAATTAATCTGGTAGAATACAAGTTAAGTTTGCTAGTAACGGACTTTCCCTAGAAATGCTGCTAAAACTCACTGATGACTCAGAGCTAACAGGTCATTGAATGGCTTGGAGTAAAATGGTGGAGTAAGTAACAAAGGAGAGGTGCAAATGGATACTTTGGCAATGGAAATGCCAGCGGTTGTTACACATGACACGTGCAAAAGTCAAAAAAAGATCTGCCAGGGAGACTGAATAAAGACCTTAAGTCAACACACAACCCAATATAGCAGCCAGTATTCTAAGGGAGTTAAAAATGGGCAATATGCAGGTGAAAATTTTATTTGATGTTTTACTTTGATTCTGATACATAAAGAATGCCTCCTCCCGTCATATATTTTTAGCTGGAATAATTTATTAATACCATGTTCAAAAGTGTATGTCAGCTGTACTTTTAAGAAAATAACTTTTTGCTCAGTTTATCATCTAAAATGCAGGATACATTACATAAGACTGTGAAAGAATTGCAAAAATGCATGGTATGTTAAACGAGACTGTGAAAGAATTGCAAAAAATGTATGGTATATTAAACTGGACTATGAAATAATTAGAGAAAAACGTGGTCAGACTTTGTTTTTCAAACTATGACAGTAATCATGAGATGTCAAGTCTTCTTACAGCTTAGGGCCAATTTAGTTTCCAGAGGAGAAGTAGTATAAAAGGAAGCAAAAATATGGATTACTGAGACATATCAGTGCTACATCAGAGCTAAAAAAAACAATGGACCTAGATGGAGAATGGAGCAGGGGTGGAAGAGGTAATGGTAAATTTAAGGTAGAGCAGGAACAAATTGCGCGCATCCCAGATTGCTTGCCACACTGTGAATGAAAACCAAAATGTTAATTTCATTGTAGTGTATTAGGACATCTTAACAGAAAATGCTATATACAGAGATATGCTTTTTGTGAAACATGTGGAAGTGTCAGTATTGATACAAATGTAAGCAAGCAGGTTACTTCTGGTGCGAGTACAAACAAGGTGCCACTGAAGGTGGAACAAACAGAAAAAACGAAAGATGAAACTGCGCATCTTTGGTAAAAGTACTGAGGTAGAGGATGACATTCATGCATGAGAGGAAGAAGAGATTATTAACATCTAAAACATTTGTAAAGAGGACATGGACAGAGGTAACATAATAAATTATGTAGATGAGGAATACTTGTAGGAGTATGAAGAACTTGTTTCTGTTGGGCAAAGATTAAGTAAAAAGGAGCATAAAAGCAAAGAAATAGAAAGTGCCTGAATGTTGTCTGCCCTTTAACTGTAGTCCACATAAGCGACATTACAACTCTTGTCAGAAGCCACAATGTATTAGATAGATGTTTGATTCATTGGTCAGAAGGAGAAAGAGTGAAGATTATAGCAATAACCCACACCTGGGTGTGGGTAATGCTGGATTTACCCACAATTGGTGTGGTTTGGTCATGAGGGCGAAGCCCGAGTGGCCAAACAAAGCCAACCATGGGTAAATCCAGCATTACCCACACCCAGAAGTGGGTTATTGCTATTATACAATGACATTATTTAAGAAAAAAAGTAATTACTTTCCTTAAATAATGGCATTGTATAATGCCTCTTTGCTGCCCTTCTGTAGTTGTCTGGTATTCTGCGGCAGTTCTGATGTACTGCGCATGCATATGCCTATGCAGTACATCAGAGCTGTGGGCAAAAGCAATGGAGAAAGCAAGATCTCTGTTGCTTTTTACAAACTGTTTTGCTATGTTAAATGGGTTTAACATAGCGAGACAGCTTTAAAAAAAAGCAATGGAGAATCTCCGTTGCTTTTTCTAAAGCTGTCTCGCTATGTTAAACCCATTTAACATAGCGAGACAGTTTTGAAAAAAGCAACGGAGAAAGCAAGATCTCTTTTGTTTTTTTACAAACTGTCTCGCTATGTTAAAGGAGTTTAACATAGCGAGACAGTGTGAAGCAATGGAGATCTTGTGTTTTCCGTTGCTGTAAAAAAAGTGTTATAGTAATGGAAAAAGTCCGGGCGACCGGACCTTTTTCAGTTACTATAACTCTGATTTACAACGTGCACACTGACCAATCAGCGTGCACGTTTTTGAATATTAATGGGGGGGATGTTTATTGTCATTTGTTTACTGGGAAAGTCCAACAGGGCACAGGTGCCCTTTTTCAGTGTGGAGGTCCAAGGAGAAAAGCTCCAAGGTAACAAATTTAATGCAGTCGACTTTTACAATAACACATTTTATAATGCAGTTACAGATTACAGGAAGATTTTCTAGGATAGAGACATTTTTTTGCCTTTATGAATTATGGAATACGTGGTAGTAGCAGTCCTGATTAGAAATGAAAGCAGTACAAGAATGTTGAATAGTGTTACTATAGAAACAAGAACAACTGCAGTGGGCATATGATCAGTATACCTATATATGAAAAAGTTATGCTGCTCTTCAGGAGATAAAAAATGCAGTGAACAGAGTTGTTGCTGAATGAAGAGAAATGAAAAAGAGTTGGTGGCAGTGGAAAAACAAGCAGCAACCACTTCACAAGTGATCACACAAAGCTGTGAGGATACAGTTTGGGGCTCAAAAGTGTGCATTATATTTCAAGCACAGTGGAGGAGTTAAATGAAAATCATGACTTGAGTAAAGCAGACATATGATGCTTTCAGACAAGTATATGTATTTTTATTGAAAACTGCTCCTTTGAGAATATATCACTTTCACGTCCAAAATTTGAAAAGTTAAAAATGGAGTTGAATTTTGTGGTAGTAAGGGTTATAGATGAGAGGTGTTCTTTAACAGAAAGAGGACAGCAGGCTAGGTATGATTAGTCCTGTGGTTTTATTAGCAAATTTGTATTTGCTTCAGGTCATCAAATAATGCAGAATAACAAGAGATTACTGGAGGAAATTATTAAACAAAGTATAGAGAAGCATTAGTAAAAGCAGTAATAAGTACCAAGGAGAGGGTAGGCAAAACATGGAGTATAACTACTGTAGCAAGGTAGGAATGTGTAAATGGGTGCTGGAAGGAGAAATAGACAATGGAATATATCTTGTAAAGAAGTTTTAAAAGTTATTTTTATGCCCAGGAGAGTAGAGTTTACCAATGAAAGTGAAGAATGCAATTTGAAAAAAAGAGGAGTGTGTTTAATGTATGAATAAGGAATGTGAAGTTTCAAGTGGAGTTAGATAACATGGAGCAATCCAGTGATGTGTGACGTGAAGTAAAAGATGCAAAATGAAAGGCTGTGGTCAACTGCTGTGCACTCTCATGAATATGAGTATGAATTTTATGAAATGTCAGAGAATTAAAGGTTTCTTGTATTTGGCACCAAAAACATTTTAACAATCTAAACAAGTTAAGCATAATTTTGTGAAGTATGTTGTATACAAAGAGTTAAACAGTAAAAGGCAAAAGTCTGTGGATGAGTTATTTGTGCAGATTTATAGGTAATTTGGAATGGGATAAAAAAGTATAGGGTAGAAAAGAAGTCATTGCACAAGTGAAAATATTTGATTATAGTGGAAAGCTAAATGTAATACAATAGTAATATGTATTTAAAGTCATTTTGTTTGGCATTATGAATGAGAAGATTAATTTATGGTATAAATTTTATAACAAATGTTTGTGAAAAAAAAAAGTCGTGTCTCATGTTTTTCTTTAAGCTGATGTTGGCTGTGACTTCCAAAGAAATTATTTTGTTTACACTCATTGGTAATATAATAAAACCACCACTACCTTTTTTTGGCAGATGTATCTTCACCTAAGTTACCAAGTCAGGGAAATAGGACCTCTATTTAATGTCCAAATGTAGGCCTATAGTAACACCCTTTATTTTTCTTTTCCTTCGGTCCTTGTGCAGTAGCTTCTACTGTTTGTTGCAACACAGTGGTCTATCAGTTAGCATTGCTGTCTCACAACACTTGCTCATCTAGTTTGGTTCTTGACTGGGTACATTATGTGTGAAGTTTGCATAACCTCCTCGTGTCTGCAAGGGTTTTCTTCAGGGTCTCCCCAAAATCAAATGTATGTTCACAAATAAACTGCCAGTCCTCTGTATCCCTCATAGATGGATGTGTGTGTATCCTGAACTGGACTGACATCCCATGCAGGACTGGTTCTCTGCCTTATGCCAGTTCCTCGCTAGGATAGTCACTAAGTCTACCACACCTCAGACTAGGATAACATGTTCTCAGAAAATGAACAAATTGTCTTCCTTTAAACCCATTTGTTAAAACGGTACTTCCATGTTCTGCTTCATTTAAAGGCCTTCAGCCAGTCTTTTTAAACAAATCCACTGCTGAACCTTTAACCACTACTCTGATTGTACTGTCATAGAAAAACAACTGTCATAGAAAAACATTTGATTTGTTAAGTAAAATTAATCCTGTTTAAGATCATGATGTCCTGTACTCTGTGGATTAGTCATTTTGAAATTATCAGATTATCTTTTATGTATTCATCTCAAATATCTGTTATTTTCCTATGGCAGGTGTTAGACTAAGCAGGCTGTAACCCTTGTGCTCATTGTTACTTTTTGCATTACAAATAGTTACCAGCCATGAGCTTTTCTATTTGTCCAATCTCCAGTCACAGCTTCTGTTATATGGATTTATCGTGTGTGTGTGTGTGTGTGTGTGTGCGTGTATGTATGTGTGTGTGTATATATATATATATATATATATATATACACATACATATACACAGTGCAATAAAAAGTATTTGCCCCCTTCCTGATTTCTTATTTCATTGTGCGTTTGTCACACTTAAAAATTTCAGATTATCAAACAAATTTAAATATTAGACAAAGATAACCCAAGTAAACACAAAATGCAGTTTTTAAGTGATGATTTTATTTGTTAATGAAAAAAAAAACTATCCAAACCTATATGGTCCTATGTGAAAAATACTGTATACCTTATACTCTGGGCAGAAGGGGGCACCGCAGGTAAATCTGTGCCAGCCTTTCCCAGGTGTGTGTCTGTGAAAAATCAAATCTCACAGTTTGTGTTTGTCCGCTACTTGGTGCAGCACTGGTTCACAGACTTGGCTTGGACACTTGGCTGAGGACCTAACCCTACAGCTGTACCAGTGGGGAGTTTTATTGAGGACCTGGAGGGAGACCGATATAGAGATCCAGAGCCCTGGATTGAGTGCGTTCCCTGTGTGTTCTTAATGGAAATTGTGCTTGATGCAAAGAGGTCTGCATCTGGAAATAACGGTATGTATTGATTTGTATTCCAAGTGCATGTCCCTGTCCAGTGTCAGTGGTGAGAATTTAGGCTCCTTGATTACTAGGCCAGAGAGGGGTTGTCACATATGTTTACACACACACACACACACACACACACACACACACACACACACACACACACACACACACACACACACACACAGTTTATATAATCCTTTTAACACATTGTTCAGATCAGAATCTTGCATGCAGACTCATTGATGTTTTAATTGTTTGTTTATGTCCAGGTTCCTTTTGTCCCCTCTCTGCCTGCCTTTGTTGAAAGTATCACTGTCCCCTTTGTTGAAAGTATCACTGTCCAAAAAAAAAAAATGTCCATTGGAATGTGTACTTTTTCATGTTTCATATTACATACCTTTTCCCTTACATCCCTCCAAAAGTTTGCACTTAGACGAATTTACAAAGTGATACAGAAATACAAAATAAGAACAAACTAGAACAAAACACAAGTAGTTAAAAGAATCCAACACCCCCTAAATACAAAAAAGACCCCATAACATGTCCAGTCCTATACATTTGACATAGTGTAAATATTAAGAAGTAAGGTTGGAAATTGGGGAGAAAGAGAGCCACTACAGCCTCTCAAACCATAAGAGTCAGCTCCAATTCTACCTCTCAACTCCACTTTTCCCATGCTTCCTTTGGCCAGGCTGTACATGCTAAAGCTACAATGGTACCTTACATCAGAGTGGCTCAAACACTGCCATCCCCTGGACTTCCCAGTCCTCTTCCTTCCTTTTTTAAGCTCCAGCTTTATTGGTGGATTCATCAACTTTCTCTCAACCTGGGACTTCCTTTACAGGTTCCAATCCCGACTCAAAAGCTCTTCACAGTTGCCTCAAGATAGGGGATGGGTGGCCTCCTTTGGCTCTCTCATGGTTCAGGATCTCTGGACTCCTCATCAGAGAAAATGAGGGCAGTACGTCTTGCTCTTCAGGCTTTTAATTTCCTTTTTCATCCTGGGCCCTTCAAAATTTTTATGGACAATGCCACAGTGTTGTGGCATGTCAACAAGTAATGGGGTACACGGTCCTGTCTTCTTTGCAGGTCTGAGATCTGGCTGTCCACTATCAAGTGATTCTTCAGGTAGTTTACATTCCCTCAGAACACAATCTAGTGGCAGAGAATTTGAGCAGGTCCAGCACACAGGCTCAAGAATGGATGCATCACAGAGATGTGTTTCTGGACATAGTCCATCAGTGTGGGTATTCCCCAGGTAGATCTTTTTGCCTCCCCTGTGAACAGACAACTTCCTCTATTCTGTTCCAGAGTCCCAAGGCCTCTGGCTTGGAAAGTGGATGCCCTGTCTTTTCCCTGGAAGGAGATGTTTCTGTATACCTTTACTTCCATTACCCTGCTTCTGAGGGTCTTGCACAAGATCAGGCAGGACTCAGCCATAATCTTATTAGTGACTCCCTTTTGGCCAAGACGGCATTGGTTCCCCCTTATTTCTCACTTGACTAGGGCAATCACCACAAGTTATCTCACCAAATGGATCTGGTCACACAAAACAAGGGATCTCTTCTCCACCCTCACTTGTCCACTCTTCAGGTGACGTTGTGGATGATAGGGTTTTGATCCCTTTTAGGAACATTTTTTCCCGAGGATGTGCTCTGGGTTCTGCAGGAGGCCAGGAAGGCACTACCAGGAAACAATTTTGTCCAAATGGAAGAGAGTTTCTGTTTAGTGCCTCTGTCACCATTGTCACCATCAGGATTCACTATCTGTGGAGTTTCCTCTGGATGTCCTTCAAGGATGCATCTACAGTCCTTACAAATGGATTGTCCTGTCGTCAGGCAGCCCTTCGGTCGGCCGGATTCCAAAGTCTGGGTCTGGCCTCGGCTGGTGTCGCACTTCACCCGACGTCATAGCTGCAGTTATTCGGGTATAAAGGCATCAGCCGACGCCATTTTCCTCAGTCTTTCTTGCCGCGTGGCGCCCGAAGCAGAAGCTGTTCGCAAGTGCCGGTCGGTCAGAACCAGAGATTACTACTACCGAATACTTCTACTACTACCGAAGACTTCTAAAAAGCTAAGTACCCCATTGCGGACCCTTTTCTTGCCTCAGCCGATGTCAGAAAAAGTGAATAACTGTTTAAATTGTGGGAAACAAATACCTCATAAAGATTTCCACTCTTACTGCTTACCTTGCTTAGGCCCAGACCACGACGTAGCAGCTTGTCTAGCCTGTGCTTCTTTCAACCGACGAACGCTTAGACGTCGGTCTCAATTTGCTGAAGAGTTTTTCGGCTCCACTTTTGCTTACATTATGCCGTCGGATACTCCGACTACGCAAATTTCTAAAAAAAACGCAAGGAAAAGGACCGACACTCGTGGTCCGCGGTTTCGGCCGAAACCGCGGTTAAGCCAACCGCGAGTGTCTCAGTTTTGGCTGAAACCGAGTCCACGGTTCTTCCTTCGGCCGAAAGCTTGCCACTTACCGAGGCCTCATCCAGCTTGGCTGAATCTGCTACTGAAATCCCACCTGCTCCTGCAGGTTCACAGGATTTATCAGATACTATCCCTTTGGATATTTCTACCCCTGCACGTGGAGCTGCTAGGCCTCCTGCATCCATGTCGATTAAGGCCTTTGCCACGGCTAAAGCAGCAAAAACTACCAAAACTGTGCCTGCTAAGACCCCCTCTCACAGGCCCAGTTCTAGTTCACAAATGCTTAGTCTAGCAGAGGATCTCATTTCTTTGATCCGGGGATCCCAACCACATCCAGCCAGGGCCTCTCACCCACCTCCAGAGAAGAGGACTAGAGTAGAGCCCCCTGAACCAGTTTCTTCAGATGGCTCCTCTGATGAATCAGATAATTCAGACCCTCCAGAGGCCCCTTTTTCTCCTTATGAGGACTCTGATGCAGAAGAGTCCATTTCTTCTGCCTCTCCGCCTGAGGAATTTTCTTTTGGGGAAACCTTGCATGCTATGAGGGAACAATTTCAATGGCAGGGCCAGGATTTTTCAGACTCTAGGAAAAGGCTTAGAACCTTTTTGCATTTGCCACAGCATAGGCCTTTAGCCATTCCTCCAGTACTTACTGTTGTGGATGATGCTTTTAATGATGCTTGTACTGCTCCTGATTCTCTTCCTCCGGCCCCTGCTAAGCCCGACAGGTACTACAGGGTTCCGGACACACATTATCATTTGTATAAGGCCCCTTTTGCAGATCCCGAAACTATCTCCCAGGGACTCAAGGCTGTAGCAGCTACCTCTACCAAAAACCCCCTCCCCTCTGAAAGGGAATCTAGGTCCTTAGAGAGATGGGGTAAACAAGTTTACACTTCTGCTACTCTTTCAGCTAGGGCCTTGAATTGTCAATTCCACATGATCCAGTATCAAGAATTTATGTTAGACCAGTTAACTAAAAAGCTGTCCTCGGATGAACCATTAGACAAAAAATCTGTTCAGGAAATGGTACATAACATTCAGCAGGTCAGTAACCACTCCTTAAAATGCGGCTATGATGCACTGGAGGCTTCCTTTAGATCAGCCATGACTGGCACAGTGATCAGAAGACATGCATGGTTAAAAGAGCAGGCCTTACCAGATCATGTTAAATCAAAACTGCTGGATGCTCCCATGGACAAGGTCAATTTGTTTGGCTCTCCTGCACAACAGGTGCTGAAGAAGATGGAAGAGAAGGCAAAATCTGTCCAAACAGTCAAAGATTTCTTACAGGTCCAACCTCCAAGGTTTAGCAGGAATTGGCCCTCCAAGAATTGGTCCTTTCCAGACACCTCCAAAGCTCAGAGAGGCAGGAATAGGTGCTCAAGAGGCAGGGGTCAATCCAGAGGTGCCTACAGGGGACGTCAGTGGCAGGCTAACAACCAGCGAGGTACAGCCACTGATACAGCCACCACCACGACTACAGGACAATCACAGTGACTTGGCTCTAGCACCGCCTACCAGGGAACAACTAGAAGCACCCTTAGGCGGAAAGCTAGCCTTATTTTCAGTAAACTGGCATTACATCACAGGAGACAAGTGGATTTTGCAGACTATAGACCAAGGTTACAGGTTTCACTTCCATACTCTACCAAGGAAGAGAGGAATGCCAAACCTACCTCCAAATCAAAAGGCAGAAGCTCTAAAGCAAATAACTCACTTACTAAGGATGAGAGCTGTAGAAAAGGTACCATCTATGGAGCAAGGACAAGGATTTTACTCCAGACTCTTCCTGGTACCAAGAAAAGAAAAACAATGGAGACCTATTCTCGACCTGTCCGCTTTAAACACATACCTCATTGTCCCAAAATTCAAAATGCTGACCCTACAGCAGCTTCTTCCCATGTTGGGCAAGGAGTCTTGGCTGGTAACTCTAGATCTCAAGGAGGCATACCTGCACGTCCCCATACGACCAAATTGCAGAAGATACCTCAGATTTCTTGCAGGATCAGAGCATTATCAATTCTCAGCATTGCCCTTTGGCTTATCTACTGCACCCAGAGTGTTCACGAAATGTCTGGCATCAGTAATTGCACATTGCAGGCTTCAGGGAATTCAAATCTACCCTTACCTGGACGACTGCCTGTTACAAGCGGACAACAAAAACAAACTAGCAGAAGACTTAAAAAGGGTCATTCATCTACTGTAAGCCCTGGGATACACAGTCAATATAAAAATGTCAAGGCTGATACCATCCCAAAGGATAACCTTTTTGGGTGCAGAGCTGAACACATCACAACAAATGGCATTTCTAACAGTAGAAAAACAGGAGCAACTACCTCTCTACTTCTTGGCATTAACAAAACAGAACCAGCTAACAGCAAGAAAAGTCCTGCAAGCATTGGGTTTCATGGCATCCTGCATAATTTTAGTTCCACATGCCGGACTGCATATGAGAAAGTTACAGTGGTACCTAAGGAATTTATGGTCTCAGCACAAGCACAGTCTAGAAACCCAAATTCCAATAATCCCATGCCTGAAGCAAGAATTCAAATGGTGGGCTCAGGCCTGTCAATCAAACAAAGGACTGCCCTTCCACAGCACTCAACCAAGCCAGACCATCACAACGGACGCCTCAGACCTCGGTTGGGGGGCGCACATGCTGGACAAGTGCATACAAGGCTTATGGACTCAAGACCAGCTGCACCTACACATAAATCAAAAGGAAATGCTGGCAGTAAAACTGGCAATTCAGACATTCAGACCATTTCTTCGACAAGGTCAACTGTTGATAAGGACAGACAACACCACAGTTATGTGGTACATCAACAAACAGGGAGGCACACATTCGTACCCTCTATGCCGGATGACAATGGATCTCTGGAATGTGGCCCTGAGCCTCAACATTCAGTTACAAGCAATTTTTGTGCCAGGAAAAGAAAACATGCTAGCAGACATACTAAGCAGAACTACCACGGATGCCCACGAATGGATGCTGCATCCGGGCATATTCAAAACCATTATAAGAAAATGGGGACTACCAGAAATAGACTTATTTGCATCCCCACGCAATCACCAACTGAAGAAATTCTGCACAAGGACGTACCACCCACTTGCTTGGAAAGTGGACTCCCTATCTTTCAGTTGGAAAAACCTGACAGCATATGCATTCCCACCACTTCCTTTGATGCACAAGGTGCTTTTGAAGATCAAAGAGGAACGTCCAAGGATCATTCTGATAGCTCCAGACTGGCTAAGACAACATTGGTACCCATTGCTGAGGAGCATGTCTCGGGAACAAATATGGCCTCTACCACTGGTTCCCTTACTGTTAACACAGAACAACTACAACACCCTGCATCCAAACCTGAAAACACTGCAGCTGACTGCCTGGAACATTGCATAAGACCAAATAACCCAAGTTTATCCCAAAGGGTTAAAGACATTATCTTGGAGGCTCGCAGACCCTCAACAAGAAAAAATTATTCAGCAAAATGGAAAAGATATCACATTTGGAGTACTGCAAAAGGAGAAAATGTGTCACTGGTAAACATAGCCAACATCCTGGAATACTTGGCAGAGCTCTTCCACAATGGCCTGTCTTATTCTTCCATTAAGATTCATGCATCAGCTATTTCAGCAGAATACAACTTGGATCCTCCAGTCTTCTCACATCCTCTGCTCAGGCAGTTTCTGAGAGGAATTAAAAATGTAAAACCACCTAGGAAGCCACCATTGCCAGCATGGGACTTGAACTTTGTGCTAGAAAAGTTGACACTCCCTCCTTTCGAACCAGCAGCAACAGCAGAATTACAATACTTATCATGGAAAACTGCTTTCCTGCTTGCAATCACTTCAGCAAGAAGGGTATCTGAGCTACAGGCATTAATGGCAGTACAGCCCTTCCTGATCTTCCATCAAGATAGAGTTTCCATGAGAACAAATCCTACTTTTATGCCAAAGGTGGTCTCCAGGGTATCTTTAAACCAAGCTATCCACCTACCTACATTCTTCCCCAACCCACAGAACAGGGGAGAAAGACTGTTGCATACCTTGGATGTACATAGACAATTATGTTACTACCTGGACAGGACCAAGGGCAATAGAAAAACTGACCAGCTACTGGTAGCATATGCAACAGGAATGGAAGGAAAAGCAATTTCAAAACAGACAGTCTCTAAGTGGATAGGAAATTGCATTAGATTTTGTTACTCCTACCATGGGAAGAAAACTCCGGAAAACATCAGGCCTCACTCTACAAGGGCTACAGCCACTACCACAGCCTTTCTACGAGGAGTGGCTACCAAAGACATTTTAGAGGCTGCTACTTGGAGCTCCGTGCATACATTTGCCAAGCATTATAATTTACCTTTATACTCCAGATCCCGAGCAGGTTTTGCCACTGCTGTTTTGCAAGGGATCTTAACTACACCATAATCTTATTTCTCCTCCTCCCCCAGTTTGGCTATGGTATTCTACCCATTTGTAAGGACTGCAGATGCATCCTTGAAGGACATAGTACAGTTTTGTACCTACCATAAATGTAGATGTCCGATAGGCATGCATCTGCAGTCAGGATTACCCACCCTCCTTCCCCTCTGTGGTACTCCTAGGGTATTTGCCCATCTTGTAGCTAGCTGGGGGAATCTATTATGGTGTATTTGTTTGTATATATGTACATACATGCTTGTTTTTTGTTTGCTCTCTACTATTTGGAATCATTTGCATTTATCCAAATTTAGCCTTTCTAGAGGGCACCTGGCATCTGGGGCAAGAAACACTGAGGAAAATGGCGTCGGCTGATGCCTTTATACCCGAATAACTGCAGCTATGACGTCGGGTGAAGTGCGACACCAGCCGAGGCCAGACCCAGACTTTGGAATCCGGCCAACCGAAGGGCTGCCTGACGACAGGCAACCCATTTGTAAGGACTGCAGATGCATGCCTGTCGGACATCTACATTTATGGTAGGTACAAAACTGTACTTTCTCTCTTATGGGTTGGCAGTTAAAAGCACACTTGTCAGCAATTTCTGCTTATCTGCCCCTGACTCATCTTTTGTGCTCCAGATTCAAGGTCAAGCGATTTCTCAAAGCTGCCCTTCACATTAGGCCTTCCAGAAAGCTTATTCCACATTCCTGGGACCTTAAATTTGTTCTTGATAAATTGACTCAGGTTCCTTTTGAACCTGATGCTTCAGCTTCCCTAAAGACTGTCCTTCTCTTCACTGTCACTTTGGCCAAGAGGGTGTCTGAACATCAGACCCTCATGTCTGTTCTCCTTTCTTAGTTTTTCAGAGAGACAGGGTGGTCAGTGAGTTGTCTCTTAATCAGTCTATTCATTTTCCTTTCTTTTTTCTTGTCTACTGTCTGCCAGTTAGACGATTCTTCACACTTTGGATTTACATAGACAGTGCAGATATTATTTTCTTAAAACCAAAGTTATTCACAGATCTGATCAGCTTTTTGTTTTCTTTCATCCCAGGTCTTTGGTTAAATCATCTCTTCCTGGTTTTTCTAAGACCTTTTCTTTTTTTAATTCTTTTCATGGTAAATGTCTTTCCTAAACTGTAATGGGCCATTCTATCAGAGCTTTTGCCTCCTTTGGTGCTATTTCAAGGGGCTGGTTACCAGTTCCATCCTTGAGGCTGCTACTTGGTTCTCTGTTCATACTTTCACTAAGCATTACAAGTTCCATGATATTTTCAGAGCCAGGGATGCCTTTGTCAGGTCTGTACTGCATGGATTTCTGTACCATCCTCCTCACAGGCTTCCTCTTGAACTTTTGTACTCTCTCTCTAACGAAAGGAATACTGCAACAGTGAAATGGAAGGACATAACACGGTTGTATAAGATCTTACCATAACAGTAGATGTCACTGTTGCAGTATTCATGCCTACCCCCCCCCCCCTTTGTTTTAGGCTTGTTCTTTCCTGCCCTCCTGGCTGAGGGGCTCCTTTCCTTTTTTCTCTTTCTGTATGCACATGTTTCTACATGTCCCTAGGGGCGTAGTGTTCCTCCTGGGGCTTCTCTAGGTCTGAGTTTGGACATCCGTGTCTCACCTTTATACCCTACAGCATTTGTGTGGAGCTTAGGAGTGATATACAACATCTATATGTACTAAATGGCTGTGGCATACTAACCAGGCATTGGGCTCTCCTTGGCTTGAAATCCTTAACATAAGGAATACTGCAACAAAAACAGCAAACAAGAAGAAATTAGTGGACAGTAAATGAGACCTGATTTAATATAGCTTTGAGCTGTTTTCCTTAATGTTCCCCCACTTTAGATTTGTTTCAGTCTGTTGTATGGTGTCTTATAAGTAGTAAACACTAGTCATGCCTGTATCATATGCTTCCATCTAACTACAGTGTTTTGCTTGCATTTCATGTAGATTTCAGTCTGGGAACAAAACCTTGAGCAATTCCAAATGGACCTCTTCAGGTATCGCTGTTACTTAGCTAGTCTTCAGGGAGGAGAATTGCCAAATCCAAAACGACTTCTTGCATTTGCAAGTCGACCAACCAAAGTTGCAATGGGACGCCTTGGAATTTTCACAGTATCTTCCTTCCATGCACTGGTGAGTTTTCCCTCCATCTCCTGCATTATTATGCATGAGACATTTATTTTGAATGTGTTGATTAATAATAGCTTGTAGAACAATGTAGTGTCACGATTACTCTACAAAATTGAAAAAAAGATTGTTAATCAGCTTTCTGATGTGAAAAAATGCATAACAAGTTTTTGTTAAATATCTGTAAACATTGTTGCACCTCTAGTCTTGTGTTAGAGCACTAACTGAGGTCAGTGGAGACGTGCAGTGGTAGCAATAAGTGACTTGCAGTTTTCAAAGCTATAAAGCACTTAGCACGGTTACATTTTTTCTGTAACTGCTGTAGTACATGGGAGCAAGTAAAGCTTCATGCACTACAAAGAAATGTGATCAGGTTCCCCTATTCATAATCCAACTTTTTATGTGTCTTGACATGGATGTCAAAATTCGCTTCTCAGACTTTGCTGTCTAGGTGAATTTCTTGCCATCCATGCCTCAAACACAAAGCAGGGTGGTTATAATCAAAGAGTCATTCATAATCCATTGTATTCCCAAAGAAGACTTAGAAGACATTATGTAGAGAACAAGATGAGAGAGAGGTACAGTAGCGGTTATAAAAAATGTGAACTTTTTCATGTAAACATAGTTATGGAAACTTATATCAGTAAATGTACAGTAATTTAGAATTGTAGCATTTACAGAGCATAGTTTCTGCTGTTTTATAGGTGCTTAAAAAACATGAGTTCAGGAGCTTCAAAGGAATAATACAGTAAGACATAGGTTCATAGGTAGGTACTAGGCTATCTGCCCGAAGGCATTTATAAGCCTAGCCGGAATGTGTTGGCTTTCCCCGCCCCCTTAGATTAGTTCCCTGTGCCTCTGTCCAGCAGAGCCATTGAAGTGATCCCTGGGGTAAACTTTCTGTTTCCCATCCACTCGTCAAGGTTTCTCTTGAAGAGGGTTAGCGGGGAGCTCTGCCTAATGTAGATTGGAATCTTGTTCCAGAGCATAGGAAGTCTGTGGGACAGGAATCTATCCCTCCAGCACATCCTATTTATTGTTGTGGTGAGGTTTAGATCCCTGGAGCGTGTGGCTCGAGGGGATATGGTTTTCTTTAGGTGGAGCATGTCCATCAATTCTGGCTTGGACATGGCCTAGTATGTCAGGCAGAGATCACCTCTGAGTAGGAGATATGCAACCGAGTACAGCTGGAGTTTCTTCAGTCGAGCTGCATAGGGCATCTGCTTGAGACCAGTAATCCTCTTGGTGAGGTACTTCTGTGGTCTTTCCAGTTGTTGCAGGTGTCTTGTAAGGTACATCCCAAATGGGGCATTGTACTCTATGATAGGTCTGATGAGTAATGCGTAGAGGGGCCCAATGACCTCTTTCTATCTGGATGCAAACCCTTTTGTGATTAGGTGGGCCACATAGAACGATTTTCTAACCACTTTGGCAATGTGATTATCAAAGGAGAGGTTACTATCTGCTTGGGTCCCCAGATCCCTTATTTAGGGGGCTACCATCTATGTGGTAGTTTGTGAGTACTTTGTTTTTCCAAAGGGGATGACTATGCACTTTTTGGCATTTAGCTTGAGGCCATGGTTTTGACACCAGGTATCTGTCTCAGTGAGACCCTTTGGAGGATGTCTGTGTCAGCCGGAGAGTCAGTTATAGCCCCTAGTTTGCAGTCATCTGTGAACTTGGTCAGCCATAGTCCTTCTGTGCTTGCCTGTACCTCTGAGAAGTATATGCCGAACAGGAGGGGTCTTAGGGCTGAGCCCTGGGGAATGCCACTTGTAACCGGTTTAGAGTCAGACCTAGCTCCCGAAACTCTTACCATGTGGGTTCTGTCCATGAGCCAGTTGGCAACCATCTCGTGACATAGGGGTTTATGTTCAGGCTGGTGAGCTTGTCTATAATACCTGAGCGGGGAATGGTATCGAAGGCCTTTGCGAGGTCTAGGTAGGCTGTGTGGACAACCTTTCCCCTCATCTATAGCCTTGGTAACTATGTCAAAGAAGTCCACCAGGTTTAGGAGGCATGATCTGTCCTTAACAAAGCCGAACTGGGTATGGTCCAGTGTTTGGAGGTTTCCAATGTCTCTGTTAATGAGATCCATGATGATGCGCTCCTTAGCTTTGCAGAGCAAGCTAGTCAGGCTTATAGGGCTATAGTTCCCAGGGTCCATTGTGGCTCCACCTTTGTGGAGTGGAATAACTGTTGCTGTGTGCCACTCTGTGGGCACATAGCCCGTGGAGAGGCTGAGGTTAAACAGTGCGTTTAGGTGAGGGGTTAGTTCATCTCTGAGCTCATGTAGGACGCAGCCTGGGACACCGTCCGGTCCCATTGATGCTGTATTTTTGGCTTTGGAGAGGGCTCTTTTAACCTGAGTGCCTGTGATTTCAGGGGTACTACATTCTTATGGTATAGTTATGGGCCCTTTTGGGGGTGAGAGGGGGGTGATGTTTGCACTGAACCTGTCTGCCAGGATGTTGGCTATATCAGTTGATTCAGTATATTTTGTGCCATTCTGCACTAACTCTGAGCAGATCTGAGAATTGCCACTTAGATTCTTGACATAGCTAAAGAATGCCTTGTGGTTATCTTTAGAGTCCATGGCATTTTTTCTTTTGAAGCTAGCCTTGGATGATTTTATGAGGGAACATAGTTTCTTGCTGATACTGATCTGATGTCTTCCCTTCTTGGGATTTTACTCTTTTCTGTACTAGTTTCCTCCTTCTATTGTATAGCTTGTTTATGGCAGGGGTCCACCAGACTGGTTTCCTTTTCTTGGAGGAGTGAGTCTTGGTTTTGTTTGGGATAGCATGATCCATGCTTTCTTGTAGGTGCCCGTAGAGTGCATTAATAAAGGATTTTGCAGCTTGGACAGTGTTATCCTTTAGCATAGGGGCTTTGAAACTTCCCACCTCGATCTTAAATAATGTGAAGTTTGCTTTTGAAAAGTTTTTCACGGTGGTTTCTTTGATCGAGGGTGGTGGCAGAATGTGGATATCCAGAGTGATTAGTTTATGGTCAAATCTTACCAGCAAGAGGTTGACCTCCGGTGTGGAACACCGGTTGCCCATGTTGGTGATGACCAGATCCAATATGTTGTCACCTCTGGTGGGGGGTGCTGACCAGTTGATCCAGGGTGTTTGAGTTTATAAATTCTAGGAAATGTTGAGCAAGAGAGTTTGTACTTGAGTAGTTCTCCCCGTTAATGTTTGGGTAATTGAAATCACCCAATATCAGGGTGTTTGGTAGGACCTTTATGTTTCCCATTGTTTCCAGGAATGCGGAGTGGGGGTCCTGGGACATGGTGGCTGATCTGTAGCAAGCTATAATTTGAATAGCAGTTTTGCCCGTTGTTAGTTGCTCGTGGATGATCTCTGAAGCATCGTGCTGTGCCACTAACCTGGAGGTGTGGGTATCCTTGATGAATATGGATACTCCCCCGCCTTTTGTATTTTGGTTTGGGTTTTGTGGCCGAAATGTATGGTATGAGTTGTAGCTGGTAGTTCTGGGGTGCTCTCTGGTGCCTTAAACCAGGTTTCTGTTACTGCACATGTATCAATTTTCTCCATACTGAGGAGTGCCTTGAGTGCGTGCATTTTGAGGTTTAGACTTCTGGCATTGAGTAGCATTACCCTCAGTTTTTTGTTACTTGTGCTATTTTCGGCGGTGGGTTTGTCTTTTGAGCCTTGTCTAAAAAAGGCACTATGGGGGTGGCAAGAGCCTTGGTCAGTATTTGAAAGCCTAAGGGTGACAGTCGTGGCTTGTTGAGCATGTCGTCCCAGGCTGATAGACACTGGATCCCCTTTGAATGACACCAGAAGCTTAGCCAATTGTTGAAGTTGATCATTTTGTCTCTATACCGTGGTATCACTCTTGGTGAGGGCAGGATGCTACTCACAGTCAGGGTCATACCGGCCTGGGCTACATGATCAGAGAGCTCCTCCGTGTCTATTTTCATGTAGTCCAGGGAGGTACGGCTCAGGTCATTCACACCAACATGGACAATGACAGAGTCATACTTGTACTTGTTCTGGAGTGACCTGACTGCTTGTGTTATGTGGCGGATCCTGGCACCTGACAGGCAGCTAACAGTAACCTTCTCCTTGTTCAGCCTAATGAGTGGGACGTCAGTGTGCCTGACTTTAGAGTCAACTATTACTAGTGTGTTGGGTATGTTATTTTGCCTTAAGGGCTGTGATTGTGTGGCACACTGGTTTTGTGAAGTATGTGTTTCATGGTTTGTGTTGGGGGGGTGGAGGTTGCTTGGATGTCTGCTTTGGAGGTCTCTGTTGCTTTTGCAGACTTTTATTTAGAGCCTCTGAGTATGTTTTCATGTATTTGTGTGTTTTTTGCCGGTGCTGGTTTCATAGGTCTATGAGACTGGTGGTGTGATGCAAGTAATTCCCTTCTCCTCTTGACTGCCTTGTCCAGTCTTGGGTTGAGAGAGCTTAGCCTCCAGTTTGGCTATATAATTGCATCTCTCGCATGTATTAGTGTTTGGTGGAAGGAGGAGAGGGTTGTCTGTGTACATGAGGCAATTGTAGCATTGCCTCAAAATGCCCAGATTCACCAGTTGGATCGGAGAGTACACCTGAAACTGCCCTTTGGACATGCATGGATAGGTACAGTGAACTGTTTTACTGATTGCCAGGTAAGGTCGAATAGAGAGCCTTGTCCTTCTCTACAGTATAGGGGGATCTAGTGCTAAGGTTTATTAGTGCTTGCTAAGAGTTTTGAGCAAGTGCCAGGATGAGAAGTGAATGGTTTGAGTGCTTAAGTTGAAAGCTTGTCTAGTTCCAAGGGAAAAATTGAAGAGTAGACTTTGTGGAGCCGGGAATAGTTATACCCTAGGTAACCGGTGCTGCCCGGCGTGCAAAACCGTGCAAATGCGGGTTTTTTAGCAGGGAAATGAAAGAGATAGAAATTATCCCAAAATGGCCAATAAACTACTAATTTCTGGCCTGAAACCACTCCTCCAGGGACAGATAGGCTGCTCAAAGCTCCCTCTCTCTCACAGTGAACAGAGAAACTTCCTTCTATCCAAGTAAGGTATGGGCAAACGCAGAAACTTGTAACACAGCCCTTAATTCAGCACTAACCTGAAAACTAGACTATACTAGCTTAAAAAGGTGGGAAACAAGTATATTTTTTTTGTTTTTTTTTTCAGAAAATAAAGCAGATACAATAAAAAAAAACACTTTAAATGCACAGAAATGGCTATCACACTTGAGTGTGTAGCCTACAACAGTTAAACAGGTAATTTAAACACAAAAACATTTTTTTAAAGTGCAGGCAGTAAAATAATTACAATATGTAGCTGAAACAAGCTTTTTAAATCACAGAAACTCTAGAAAATCTGTGTTTTAGGCGGAATTAGCTAAAGGCAGCAAGAAAATGCAGAAAAATGATACTTAATCACTCCAAAGTCTCTTTTGTCTCTCTGCTGGTGCAGAACTCTGCAGGGCACCAGGCAGGAGCTTGCTGAGCTGAATGGGACGGGAATGTTAAACAAGACTATAACTGGTGTGGTCTAGCACTGAATGATATGTGGAAGTGGGGGATTACTCAAGAAAGGTGTGCCCTGGAGTGGCAGATGGGAGGTAAAGCAAGACCAGATAAGGCAGTACAAACAGAAGTTAGGCGAATCAGATAATGAATACAGAAGAAAGGGAGGGAGATGCTGTGGGTTAAGGCGTTCCAAAACTCTTTTTTTTTTTTTTAATTTCTCCAAATCATTTGGGCTTGTAATACCATGATGAGAATGGACCCCATTCCTAAGTCAAAGTGGGTGGTGCAGGGGTGCCTTCTGTGCGGAGTCTGCATGTCCTCCCTGTGTTTGTGTGGGTTTCCACCGGGTACTCCGGTTTCCTCCCACATTCTAAAGATATGCATCTGGAGCATTTTTCCCTGGGCCTCCACTGAAAATAGGCTCTGTCCTAGTCGGACTTTCCTGGTCAACAAATGTTAAATAAAGTTTGACTAAAGTTCATGAATTTAGTATTGTTTCAGTCTTTGATGTCACCCCAGAAGTGCTCTTCACAGTACCCGCAATGTGTCCAGTAATGACTCCTCCTATAATTCGTACAGAGTTACATGTATCGGTAGCATATCTAAGTACAATTGTAGATTCTTTTTTATAAGACTCGTTGCTCCTACTACTACTGGAACTGTCTGGGTATCTTTCTTCCACATTACCCTCATGTCTGCTGCAAATCCTGGTATTTTATGACTTTGTGTCTCTCTGTACATAAGACACTGTAGTCACTGGGTGTTGCTGCTTCATTAATTAATGCTACTTTTGTCTTCTTTTCATGGACTACTATATCTGGTTTTCTTACATCTATTTTGTGAACTGTTGGTAATTGATAATCCCATGTGATATAAACTTCATCTTTTTGCATGATGCTTTGTGGCTCATGTTTCCAGTGCTTTTCAATATTATAATGTTTGTTCAATCCCCAGTGCAACAATCTTGCCACATTATTATGCCTTTTGGTATAAAGGAAGGGAGAGGCTGAGGGTTGAGGCATTCCAAACCTCTGCAGTGAGGTAAATTTGATGAGAGCTAAATTGTGATATTCAAGGAATGGGTAAGACTGAGAGATGTTTCCAAATAGCAAGAATAAGTAGAGAATTGAAGATCAGTTCAGAATTAGCAGAAAGGGCAGAATGTGGACTTCTATATCATAAGTTAGAATTTAGAGGCCACTAAAGAATTCCAATGGTAAAATCATAAGCAAGGAAAATGACATCAGCAGACACCTCCGTTGTGCCTGAGAAGGGGAAGGAGGTGTACTGTTGCATTGACTATTTAAAGTCTGAAGGTGGAGAAGTAGCTTGGAATGAGTTCAACTAAGGGGAAATTAAATTCAAATAACTTGGCCAAATAACTTGGCGTAAAAGCTCACTGAGTTTTGGTTGATGTTTTACTGATCAGGAGCTAATTCACAGCTACTGGAAAACATGTGTCTATAAATTTTAGAGTAAAGTGGGTTTTTCTTATGGGGTGCCAGAGTCAGAGTGTTGAAGAGATTGATCATGTGACAGACAGTGATAGCACTGCATGGCATGTGATGTCAGCTTGTAGCATCTTATGTTGACAGCAGCAGTTTCTGATGGACTTGATGATACTGGCAGTAAGCAGTAAATGCCTTCTCATTTCTTTCCTGCCAAGGAGCCCATCTTTCTGAGTCCCCTCTTTTAGACTTCTTTCCTGAGTTTACTGTTCCTATGGAAAGAAAGTTACTTAGAATGACATCTTGAGCTTATAAGCACACTCAGGTAGTAATGAGACAGACTGTGTATTGGAAGTCTTAATGTTAGGCTTTGCAAGAAGGCTGTGAAAGATTTTTCTGATTAAGCAATAAACTCTGTAGCTCACTATTATAGCTCTCTTCATAGGCCTGCATGGTGGATATGTTATGAAAAAGGAGTCATCACAACTGACTGCAGGATTGGTCAAAAGGGAGCAGAGATTTAATCAGATTGATTGTTTTTTTTTTCCACATCCAGGCATGGCATAGCATCTTATTATGCTAAATTCTAAAATGAAGATACTTGCCTGGGCTGCTTTATGGTTTTACAGCTGAACTGCCTACTTCAGAAGCTGTTGTAACTTTGACAGTGATTCAGAAGCCTGGTACTTGTCTTGCAGGGATTTATAGCTACCACTTTGTCTCTGATCAGTGAATATGTCCAGGATATGCCGCAGATGTTTAGAAGGCCCATCTTGGCTTTTCCATTTACAAATACAGTGCAGTATGTGACTGAAGTCATGCTTTGGCCACCTAATTGTGGTATTCATGCTCTTTAGTGACCAAAATCAAAAGATGCTTCCACAATATATTAGTTTAAGGATGTGCACACTTATGCAAACAGCTTATTGTACGTTTCTTATTTTTTCCCCTAACAGATTTGTTTGTTTTTCAATTGAATTGTACAGGTTATAGGTCACATTAAAGGTGGGAAAAGTTTTGAAACAATTTATTGTGGTCTCATTTTTTTATATCACACAAACCTGACATTTTAACAGGGCTGTGTACACTTTTTATATCCTCTGTACATAAGAATGCATGTTAGAGTAAATGTATAATACAATAAGATTGGCGATGTATGACTTAACAATAAAGAAGGCACGTGAGATTTATGTACATTATGGTTAAACAGATAAACATAATGGTGGTACAAACATGTAGAATAGTAGATAGTGTAACTCGTTATATTAGCCAGTTACTAATTGTAGTCAGTAGGAGGTTTAGTTATTAGTAGTAGGTTAAGAGGTAGTACAGCAGAAGTCAAGAACTGAGAGAAGTGATCTGAAGAGAGTCAGGTGACTGTTGGGTTGAAGAAGCAGGTTAGTTGGAGAAAGAAAACAAATAAAGGGAGGAAGTTGGGGTTAGGAAGGAGAGAGGAATAAAGGAGAGGAGAGACAGACAAAGAGAGGACTGTATTCACGTGGGGTGGTTACAGTGACAGTGAGTTACTATTAAAAATAGGCCTGACTAATGCTGTACACTGTACTGTTTGTTTGCTTTGTCTTGTTCTCAGGTTGGGGAGAGAGGGAATTTATTCCTATCCTCCTTTTTAAAACTCTATAAACATAAGGTATGTTTCTGCGGGGGGGGGGGGGGGAGCGCAAAGTGCAACACATGAAAATTGTACTGTATTTCTTTGATTTTATTTATTTATTTATTTATTTTGCTGGTTGCTTGAGTTGTAGTTTACTGTATCTCTTAACACAGTATTCTGTTGGTCTAGGACTGGTTTTAGCCTCTTTTCAACAAAAATCGAAAGGGGCTCTGTGAGCCAACCCCCTTCCTGAAATTGGCCTAAAAGGTGGTCTAGCTGGGTCTTTATGTATCTTAGGGTGCCCCTGGAATGCTGGTATCAGAGGGTATTCTACTTTTAGATATATATATATATAGCTCTAAAGTATTAAAGTGACTCCGCAAACAATCCTCCAGCGTAGTATGAACCCTCAAAATGAGAGTTACAACATAACTGCCACTAATGCTGTCATACGTGCCAGTGTCTGACAGCATCTGCAGCGTTGCAATAATTGCAATTTCTGGAAAGTATTGATATAATAGAGTTAGGTGTTTAAAATCTAGTTAGATAAGTGAAAGCATGTTCTGTCTTACATTTTGACACCTGTCAGAGGTTTAAACAGAGAGTAATTCATTGGAAGTCTGGCATGGGATGATTACTTGATTTTGTGTTCTCATTTTTCACTGTTTTATAAGGTGACACTTTCTTTTTCTCATATCCCCTTTGAATGCTGTATTCACCAAGGCACTAGGTTTCTTTTTAAAAATGTCTTTCTCGTCAACTTTCTTGTCTACTATCATTTATATTTGTCCGGGCTGTGACTGAAATAGGTCCGTTTGGATCAATGCCATACCCTGGTTTCCAAATGTAATAAATAAATGAAAGTAAATAAACAGTACTGCGTAAGCTGTCTGTTATTTATATACATTTTTACTTTACAGTAGTTTTTCTTATTTGGTGAGTAATGTAGTCAGAATTGGATCCGGTCCAGTTACAGACAGCTTACTTTTTTTGTTAAATGGGAGCAGTAACACTTTTGCTGCTTGCTGGAAACTGCACAATAGCATTTGTATGCCTAGTAATGTTGAAGTTTCAGAATATGCTTCAAAAAACTGTATTTCATCAGTATGTTCATAGATATACAAATCTATCTTATGTTTTTCAGGGGGCCAGTACACTGGTTTTGAAACTTTCTTTTGTTGAATTAGTTATAAAACCTTTGTCTTGTCATGTGTTTCGACATGTAGTGTCAGTTCCTTATGAGCACCAAGCTGTTTAGTTCTAAGCTTTTTTTTTTTTTTTGCAATTTGATGTAGTATTTATGAAGTTATAATTTTTTCATTGTCCAAAATAACATTTTCTTTGGTTACATAGTTTTTCTTTCCATTTCTTGTTACTTTCTGTGAAGAAATATTCAACAGGATGGATCTTGTATGAATGTCTTTAAGGGGAGCTATCAACTTTATTTCAGATACTGTCATTGATTTGTTTGGTGTATCGGTCCCTCTATCCTCAACCCCTTTTTCCATTTAGCACATGAGGTTGGGGTGTCACTTCCGCAGTGACAGTCATCCCAAGCCAAGGTTTACACCACTGGGTGGCTAGCCCTGCTGCGGTAGTTCATTCACACCACTCGCTTGTGCACACACTCTCACCTATGACCAATTTAGAATGTCCAGTCCACCTAGTGCATGTCTTTGGAATGTGAGAGGAAAACGACTTGACCATAGGGAGGGCATGCAGACTCCGCACAAAATGCACCCTAGCCGAGAATCACCACTGCAGCCACCCCTTTTTGGTGTATAGAAGTTTCTTTTTTAAAATGACCTAGATGTTAAATTTAGCAAGTCATCTAATTTGTAAAGCTGATGTCAAGAATCATTCTGTATGGATTCTGTAGTTGAGTTCATCCTTTTATACCAATCAGAATTGTGCATTTTGGGGAGTTCCCATGCCCAGAAACTCTGTTTAATTTCTCCAAGTCTTTTGAGTTTCTAATACCATGAAGGGAATGTGTCCCATTCCTATGTCAAAGAATGATTCATGTTCATGGAATTAGTATTGTTTCAGTCTTTGGTGTTAGCCAAAAGTGCTGTTTGCAGCACCTGTAGTATACCCAGAATTGACAACTCTTGCAATCCATACAGAGTTACATATATTGGAAGCATATCTAAATACAACTGTAAATTCTTTTGAGACTCGCTGCTCATACTACTTTTGGAACTTTCTAGGTATCCTTCTTCCATATTGCCATTGTTTCTGCTTGGTATTTTATGACTTTGTGTCTCTCTGTACGTAAGATGCTGTATTGACTGGGTGTAGCAATTACAGTGATCAATGCTACTTTTGTCTTCTTTTCATGGACTACTGCATCTGCTTTTTTTTTTTTGCATCGATTTTTTTCAGCTGTTGGTAATCGGTGACCTTGTGATGTAAACTTCATCATTTTCTGTAATGCTTTGTGGTTCATGATTCCAGTGCTTCTCATCTACTTCAGTATTGTAATGTTTGCACAATCTCCAATGCAGCTGTCTGCCACATTATTATGCCTTTCAGTATACAGGCCCTCTGCTGTTAGTTTATCACACCCAGCAACAAGACGTGCAACTGTTTCCAGTCTTGTTTTACAAAACCTGCATTTCTCTCTTTCTCTGATATGTTCAATGGACTTTGTAAGCCAACATGTATGTAGTCCATTATCCTGGGCCGCCAATATTAACCTTTCATCTTTTGGTTTAAATTCACCTTTTCTTAAACCATTTCTATGTCAAATCCTAATTGAGATGAGGTTGTTCCAGGAGTTTTCTGTACTTGCAACTATATTTATGCCTTTTCCACATTTCTTACCTTAAAATCGTCAAAAACACTCTAAACTTAAAACAAACTAAGAAAAAGACGCAGAACGTACCGTATAACTGCAGTTTGTTAAGCACAGTTAAGCACTTTCGTCCAAGTGACAGGACGACTTCAGAACTGGATTAAAATCTATACACTCCTTCTTATATAGCTAAACACATGATCAGTTACATAATCATGTACCACAAAGCCTCCAAATAACGGAAACTTGAATTGATAAAATGTGCCATAAAGCTTCTTAGAAAAGGAACTTGAAAAATGTATAGGTGAAAAATGCACAAACAAAAATGTTAAGTATAAAAACCTGACAATAAAAATGTGCACAAGTCCATCATACCACAAAATAATGCAGGATAAATCTACTAAAAATGATTATCTAAAACCAAATACAAATTTAATACAATCTAAATAAATAAATAATTCCAAACACTAGTTTAAGCTTAACAAATTCATAAAAAAACCTGCTTTGAGCCGTATAACATTAGAAATAGAGACCAAATCATTAAGACCTGGTTCCACATAGCAATTAGTTCTGAGCTGCCATTTCAATTCCACCAACTCAAGAATATCATTCGTAGAACCCCCATGAAACCCAACATCCACCTGGTCGATGGCATAAAACCTGAAGTTATGGTTACTTTTGACACTGAGAGGTCTGTAAAGTGCATTATGCAGATCTTTTTTTATTTATAGCATACAAATGTTGATAAATTCTGGATCTGAAGGATTTCATAGTCTTTCCAATGGAAAAACTCGGGCATTACTGACACTGTGCTATGTAAACCACTTCCTTACTGTAGCAAGACAGTTTGTGCTTAAGATTAATTCTCCCATATCCCTGAGTAGTAAATATTGATCCCTCCAAAATCACTTTACATTGGTCACATAGTCCACACTTGGTCATAATTCCACTGGAACCCAGGTCCCTATTGTTTTCAATAACAGCCTTAAGGCAGGTGTCCTTCTTATATACTACCTTAGGAACCGCACCTACCACTTTCACCAGTTCCTGACTGGTGGTGAAAATGGTCCAATTTCTAAAAATACCAGCATTAATGTCACTGAAATCAGCACTATGTCATTGTCATAGCCTTAGCAAATTTGTTGATACCATTGCCAAAGCCCTCTCTCAGTAACAAAGGACCTCCAAGTATTGGGGAAAATCCCCTTTAGCTCTTCTGTGAATCTCATTTATTAAGAATGAAGGATAATGCTGCACCTCAGACATTATTTTTAACATGTCACTTTCAGTTTTAAACCTACTGTCTTTTGAGATATTGTTCCCAATATTCATACAAATTGACCTTTAACCGAAGACTTTTTCAGATGACTGGGGTGCCAGCTGCTGTAATGTAATAAAGAATTAGAATAAGTTGGTTTCCTGTACAGACTAGATTCAAAACATAGGTATGCTGTGTTCTTGATGATCGCGTCCAAATAATTAATTTCATCGCAGGATCAATTCGTAGTAAATTTTAAAAATTCAGTTGTAGAGTGAAGGAATACTAAAAATTCTTTAAATTTCTGTAATGTATTGGTCCAAAAAAATCACAATGTTGTCTAAGAATTTCCCATACAGGGACCAACATTGCCTGTATTGTTAGAGAAAAACATAATTTTCTTCCCAATATATCATAATAATAATGGCAAAATTTGGGGCACAGGATGCCCAAGGCAACCCCAGAACTCTGTCTAAACAGCTGCCCTTCAAACACTATAAAATTATTTTCCAACACCAAATTCATCAGGACAGTTAAAGTTTTTACCTTCAGATGGTCAAATTTAGACTTAAAACATAAATACTCGTAAAACCATTTGAGACCAGTCTCATGCGGGATGACTGAGAAAAGATCATTCACATCTATAATGACAAATATTAGATCATCTGTGCATAATTCTTGAGATAAACGAGTTAAAATATCCCATGAATCTTTATAAAAATGCTGTATCACCCTCACCACCTCCTTCAAATGTAGCTCAATATAACATGCAATACAAAAGGTCTTAGAACATTTTGCATCTAAAATCGGTTGTAAAGGAGGGTCCATGAGATTTTTGTGGATTTTAGGGATACCAAAGATTGTGCAAATTCTCTGTTCATGCACCACCAAAAATTCCTGTTCACTCTTGCTCAAACACACATCCAGCAACAGTTCTTCTAAACATGAACCTATTCTACTATATGCTATATTTTTTCACGTTTGGATTTTAATCCAGTTCTGGGGAAGTGCTGTCACTTGGACAAAAGCACTTAACTGTGTTTAATAAAGTGCGGTTTTACGGTGCATTCTACATTTCCTGTCTTCTCATCCGATCCTTCAGCTTATATTCTTTCTCTTGTTTTTGGCACATTCATTTGCTGCCTGATTTTTGTCAGCTTCTGGTTTGATTTCCATTTATGCTTGATACTGATATGCTTTGGCTAAACTAAGCAGGGAAGTCCTCTTAGACTTGTTTTGCTCATGTTTTAAAAACTTTCATGATGTTTGGATCTTGTGATGTCAGCAGGTATGCAGGCAGTCCTACAACTGCAGATCTATACATGTAATCATTTTAAAGGTGTCCCATACCTCCTTCATAACAGGGAATATATAATCTTGGTATACACTGATTTTTCTAAATCATTTGATAAGCGTAAAGCAGTTTTCTTGTTTTCCTGTCCAAATGATCAAATACATTTTGGGGTCAGCAAGTCACCCCAAAACAGTGAGTTACAAGAAGAAGAGAAAATTGGATTATAGCTTGATATTTGTTCCTAGATGTCAGGGCTATTTTCAGTATTAATTTTAATCTTCTAAAATATTTCTTACTAAGTTTTATTCACATTTGTTCATATTTTATTGTCAGTCTTTATCAATTCCTAAATGTTTAAACACTCCCTGTACAAATTCCTTTATATCACACTCCTTTCCCAGACTAATACTGTCTTGGTCCTGCAGCTTTTCTGCTTTAAAGATTGTTTTTGCACACTTATCAAGACCAAATGACATTGTTCCATCATCTAAGAAATTTTGACCACTTGCAGTTGTGCTTTCAGTTCCTTGTCTGATGAACTGTACAGTTTTAAATCATCCACAAAAGGATGAGAAGTCTTTACACTTTGTTGTTTTCTGGGAACCAAATTTTAATAATGAACTAATCTGTAAGGTAGACAGCTTAATGGGTTAAGGGCAAGACAAAAGAGCAGTGGTGACAGAGTTACCCTGGAATACCTGTGTTTGAATTTATTTGAATTTTTATCCCTGGGAGTGTAATTTGTCGTTTGTCACAGCCTAGCTGCAAAAGTGGTTTGCCACTGTTTCATGGTCACTGTAATGTAATTGATCAGTGTAGGATGTATCTTATGTATTTATCCATGAATGTGGGATGATGTCAAGTGATTTGTTTGTAGTCTGTCCATGACATACTTCAATTCTTCCCTTTTTACAGTTATGTTTTTAATTAACAACAAATGATCCTTTATTCCATGTGACTTTCTTTTGTTACCCTTTTGATCTGTTGCTGTGATTGAGTTTTTTATCTAAATGACTATAAATTCTGTTGGCATCAATTCCAGTGTATAGTTTATACATCATTGAAAGGCAAGTTATTGGTCTATAGTTTTTAAGGTATCTTGCAGGTTCACTCTTAAGGAGTACTGCTTTTCCTTTTTTAAATAGGTTGTGCATATAAATAGTTCATACTCGGGGCTAAGTCTTAAGTTTAAAGATGTTAATACTTTTAGCCAGACGTTAGGTACTGTACTGGGCCTGGCGTTTTCTATTTAGGAGCTTTTCTGTAGCCATTACTTCATCTTTTACTTCTTCTGTCCATTCTGCATGTTTGTTATGTTCCACAGGATCTTCATAGATGTTTCTCCAAAATGTGTCTAATTCTTCTTGCTTTGGTGGTAGTTCTACTCTTTTTGCCTTTTTTCCCCGTTCTCTATAAACAATTTTTGGATTATCAGTGAATTACTTACATATGTACTTCTCCTTTATATTTATCTGCATATCTTCTACGTTTTTTGCCTGTGCTGATATCTTTAGTTTATTATTTGCAGTAGTGGACGATGGATCCTGGTCTGCTGTGATACTGTGTATTGCTTTAATCACATCTGTCTTTCTAAGTGTTTTTATTGATCTATTCCCTCTTCTGTACTCTTCTAACAGTGACACGTCTTGTCTTAAATACTTTACAGTTTTCTCTGTTTGATAGTTTCATTATCGCATTTGATTTCTTCCCTTCCTTTCCTTTACTGCCATGTGTTTTGTTGTAAGACTTTATTAGTCATTAATTTAGCTGCACAGTAATATATCCTATTTACTTCTGTTATATCACATGAATTTCTGTGAGCAGTCTTCATTACTAGGTTCATTTGTTTTATCAAGCTTCTAATGTTTTGGGTCTTACTTTCTATAATCTGTTTTCTTTCTTTGATTTATAATCCCTGTTAAATCATGCAACTCTTCCCTTAGGTAATTTCCTTACGAACTAAGGGCACATTCTTTGTTCTCTATTTCCTGTGGGCATTCTGCAGAAAGTTCCAGAACATCTTCCTATGGCGTAGTCTCTTCAGCTTCACTCTGTGTGATCCATTGCTCATTCATATCTGAACTCCCTGGCCTATCACTCCACAACTTTGACTCTGTCAGAGTTGCCACTATTTCCCATTCCTTCCATCTTTGTGCAACTCAAGCAAAATGTTTGTACTGGTTTCCTACTGAAGGCTCCAAAGTATCTTCATATAGGAGCTGATCAAATGCTTCCTGCTCCACCAGTTTCACTTTAAGTTGGGGACTCCCTGTTCTATCATGTTGTGATGTTACTAGCTATACTAAATCCTTCACTTCGCAGGTAATCCATAATTTGTTCAACTTTTCCATTGCTAATCCTCTTTTCTACTTTATCCCTTTGTTTTCTTATTTTTTGTATTGTAAAATTTTCCATATCTGGATTACTTCAACTTCACCTCTTTTTCTCTTTTGGTGCTGCATTTTGTACTGATTAGTTTTGCTTTCTCCTGTCAGTAAATACTGCACCGTATTAAATCTCTCTTTCCTATGTCCATGTTTCTCCATCAGATGTCTGCCTCTCTTCCTGTTTCTCCTTACTTTGGGAGCTCATTGTTCTATCAGGCTGTGATATAGCTTGTGTTAAACTTTCTACAGTAAATCCTTCACTTTGCAGGTATTCCCTAACTTCGACTTCTGTTTGTTTAACTTCTACTTTACTAATCTTCTGTTCTAGGTTCTTCCTTTGTGATCTTATTTTTTGTTTTGTGAAATTTTCCATATCTTGTGCCTTTGCCATTATTTCTCTCCAAATATCTTTGGAGCTGCCTTTTTTGTATTGATTAGTTTAGCTTTCTCCTCTCTATTTTTCCCATGTCCATGTTTCTTTTTTATACCTTTCAAAAATCTCTAGATTTGTTCTTTATATTTTCGCACTTCCTCAGTTGTTTCTTTTTCCAAGCGGTCCAAGGTTTCTTGACCTATGTAATGTTTTTCATGAATTTATTGTGTTAATGAACACAAATTGCATTTGAAGTTGTTGACAGTTTTGCTTGTGCAAGTGTTTTTCTTTACTCTAATTTCTCTCTTAATCTCTTTGTATATCTTCCGTCTGTAAATTCTGGGCTTCCTGCATAATAGTAGCAGTACATAATTTCTTTCGTATCCTCAGTAGTTTACTCTATTATCTTTGTGGCTCTTTTTTGACTTGTCACTTTTTGTGTGTTTTGTTGATGACTACTTCCTTCTACAACAGGTGGGCCATCCTCCCCCTGAGCCTGGCCTAGCCCCATTGTAGGAATGTTTCCATGTCTTGAGAATTCTACACTGTAAATTTTTTGCAGTCCTGGCACCAGTGCACCCACCAGGATTAGGCACTTTTTATCCTCGAACTTTGTGCACCTAGCAGTCCTTATTTTTTAAGCTGCTGTCCATAATATATGCTGTATGAAATACAGTCTATATATCAATGTCATCTTGGTGAGATTTTGTGAAAACAGGGTCCACCTTGTGAAGGTACTCACCAAGACTTGAGGTTGAATTCATTTCCAGCAATTCTACTCTCCTTTGCTTGCTGATATTATCATCTCTTCATTTGGACCCCAGTGGGAACTCCTGTATGACCGGGGTGATGAACACTGTGATGTAACAGACCAGATATAAGCTTGCTTGTTCCCTACACCTGACAATTTGTGACTGCTTAGAGAGTTTAGATCTTAAATCTAGCTGTTCTCACAATGGTTCATGTGATCACTTGTATTTAAAGTGCCTTCATAACTATAAAATTTCAACCAGGATTCACACCTTCAATGTTTATTTTTTGCTCCTCATCCCAGCATTTTCCACATCTCCTCTTTTCATTCAACGGGTCTACTGGACCCACCATAGGCTCCCCCGTGCTCAAACTGATCCATGTTTTGCTGACATTAGCAAAAGCAACACTAGCTCTGGGGACTTCTTGTTTTCCATTTCTGTTGTAAAAGCATGGAATACCATCCCCATAGATATTAGGAACACTGAAAACAAAAATAATTTCAAAAACTCCTCTGCTCCCATTTACATAGCTCTTGGTTATGTAATTGTTCTGACCCTGGGTAGCTTCACTTAGTTAGATCATGTATTTTAACCTTGTATGAAAGTTTGCAACAACTCCTCCCTATACTCTTACTCAATCAGTGTGTGTTTACTGTATTAGCCAAGTTTAAATGTAACCAAGCGGCTGAACAAAATGTCCTTTCAACTGTATTATTTATCGTTACACATTGTGCTCCTTGTACTATATTTACTTTTGGCTTCTTTCCTAGCCTTGAAACTGTACCTTATTCATTTTTTGACTCGGTACTGTACTTATTAACATGTGTGTTGTATTTACTGTATTTGCTGTACTAATGTTTGTGATGCTTTTCTCCCCTGGGCCTCTGCTGAAAATGGGATCCATTCCTAGTCGGACTTTCCCAGTAAACAAATGTAAAATAAATAAATGTTTGGGGATGATTAGGAGATAGAGGACTCTGTTCAGTGCCATGTTGCTGCCAGGAAGTGTGCCCAAACACACTCCTATATCACTGCAGCCATGTGAGTGGCAGTGTTACTCCTTTGGGAAGTGCTTGCATACTTTAGCTCATGCACAACCTCCTGACTAAACAGTATGCTGCCTTACACCCCCCAGGATGAGCAAGCCAGCATTGACTACTCATTCCCATCCTCCCCTTGTCTTGTTCCCTCAGTATCCATGCTGCTCCTCAAATGTAGGTCATCTGTGATTCAGTAAGGATTTTCTCTCTGCACCAGGGGACCTGGTCTGTTTTGCCTGTTTCATTATGACAGGAGAAGTCTTATGAAGCAGGGAGATTTGGGAGAGTCCTTTATACATTCCTGAGTTTAAGACAGATGTTACATCCACTGACAGCTTGGAAGGTTAGGCGAGGTGTAGGCCTTCTGGAAGTAAGTTAGAATTAAGAGCATCCTTCCAGTCCTTGCAGGCATCAAGATTGCCCTTGGCTAATGAGGACTTTAGCCTGTGTGACTGTTTATTCTGAGGAAGAAATGCATTCTTGTTCCAGAATGCTAATGCCTCCTTTCCGTTGACCAGACTGGATGGTGCTCTTCTGTGTAATTTTCTAATGCAATCTATTCAGGTCACTCATTTACAGATTGGTAGAACTCAGTGTCATGGTTTCCCCTTCTGAGACCTCTCCCCATGCCAGGCAGTTAGTTGGTAGTTCTTCTTCTTCTTTCGGCTGCTTTCGTTAGGGGTTGCCACAGCAGATCATCTGTTTCCATTTCTTCCTGTCCTCTGCATCTTGCTCTGTCACACCAACCACCTGCATGTCCTCTCTCACCACATCCATAAACCTTATCTTAGACCTTCCTCTTTTCCTGTTACCTGGCACCTTCATCCTTAGCATCTTTTTCCCAATATACTCTGCATCCCTCCTCAGCACATGTCCAAACCAATGTAATCTTGCCTCTCTAGCTTGGTCTCCAAACCTTCCAACCTGGAATGACCCTCGAATATACTTATTCCTAATCCTGTCCACCCTCGTCACACCCAGCACAAATCTTAACATCTTTAACTCTGCCATGTCCAGCTCTGACTCCTGCCTTTTTGTCAATACCACTGTCTCCAACCCATATAACATAGCTGGTCTCACTACCCTCTTGTAGACCTTCCCTTTCACTCTTACTGGTAGTCGTCTTAGGTTCATAGGTAGGTACTAGGCTATCGGCCCAAGGGCCTACGTAAGCCTAGCCAACAAGGTTCCCGAGAAAGTCACAAATCACTCGACACTCTTCTCCCCCCACTCCATCCTGCCTGTGCTGTCTTCTTCATCTCTCTTCCACACTCACCATTACTCTGAACTGTTGTTCCCAAGTATTTAAACTCATCCACCTTTGCCACCTCTACTCCCTGCATCCTCACCTTTCATCTATCCTCCCTCTCATTCACACACATATATTCTGTCTTAGTCCTGCTGACCTTCATTTCTCTTTTCTCTAGAGCACATCTCCACTTCTCCAGGGTCTCCTCCACCTGTTCCCTACTCTCACTACAGATCACAATGTCATCTGCAAACATCAGTAAACAGTTTGTTGGTGGTTAATGATGGTCTATTGGTGATTCTGCACATCTGTGGTCTGTGACCCAAGACCTGGATAACAAAATAGTTGATGGGAATGTGTCACAGATGCTGTTTCTTACCCATAATGCCTTTAGTTTGATGTAAGAGATATGCCTGGTGCAGACATCCCCCTCCTGCACACCATCTTTGACATATTGACCAGTATATTCCTGTCACATGCTTATTTTTCTGTGAGTCTCTGTGCAAGCCATTGCATGGGATTTTTTAAGGGAGTGAGGAAATTTCTCACTCTTGTCTCCTCAAGTACATAGAGTCTTTTAATTTGTGAAATGAGCAAGAATAATAAATCTCCATGACCTTCTAACCCCAAATGGTCTGTGCTGCTGTTGGGGGAAAGTATGGATTGACAGCGTACTTTTACTCCATTTCTCCATTTTGTCTGCATGGAAAAGATGGCATTGGAACCCTGGATCATTTGTCCTTTGGAGCCAATGATCAAGGATGCTGTCTTGGAAGTCTGGAGGCTTTTTTCCAATTGGCAATGCTAATATCGGAAAGTGCCTGTGCATTGGGTACAGGGGGCAAGCCCACATGCAAAAGTGTAAATTAATTGTTTTTTTTTTTTTAATTTTGACTTTTCAGAAACTCGATTATATGGCCTTGACCATATGAATTTCAAGTTTCTGAAAACATGATGCTATAATATAAAGCCATATGTCATCCCTCTGCACCAATGAACTGGATTAAAAAGGAAAACATTGGCTGTTTTAGCTTTCTGAATTAATATTAACCTGTTTGATTGCACCAGTAGCTGGTAGTTCTGTAAAACCGATTGCTTGTTGTGTCCTTATTTCCCCTCCAGCTCTCAGAGCCATACCTAAATTCATCTGTTTGACACCATCTGTTTGTTATAAAAGGGCATATCTTCCTCCTCTTCTTCACATCAGGGACTTGGGACTTTTGCTACAATGTATTGTTTATCCTGGGATGGTAAATCATTGTGCAGTGCACCTTTACTGTATGTATGTGCTGTATAATGTCTTATTTATCCTGGTGTGCTAAATGATTTTGCAGTGCACCTTTACTGTATGTATGTGCTTTAGAATGTGTTGTTTATCCTGAGATGGTAAATTATTGTGCAGTGCACCTTTACTGTATACGTGTGTTGTATAATGTGTTGTTTATCCTGGGATGGTAAATCATTGTGCAGTGCACCTTTACTGTATATATGTATTATAAAATGTGTTGTTTATCCTGGGGCACCTTTACTATATATATATATATATATATATATATATATATATATATATATATATATATATATATATATGTGTGTGTGCTGTATAATGTGTCGTTTATCCTGGGATGGTAAATCATTGTGCAGTGCACCCTTACTGTATGTATGTATGTACTGTATAATGTATCGTTTATCCTGGGGTGCTAAATCATTCTGCAGTACACCTTTAGTTTATATTATGAAAGCACAAGAATACTTCAGGTTTTTTTTTCATTTTTTTAAGAGTGCCTCAGTTTTAACCTCTGACCACTGATGTTTACTGTGAAGTACAAGTTAAAAGACAAGAACAAAAAACTAGGTACTTTTTCTGTCTGATTGCTGCAGCAGCAGAATTGTTTAGGTGTACAGACCGTCATTCTGGTCAGAAAAGTATAGACTTGTGATTGTTACCAGGGTTGTGCATTTCTCAGGGCTTATGAGAAAGGTTGTTTTGTAACCATTCAAAAATCGTGCACCTCCTATTGTTCAGATAAGCTCATTGTCTGCAGCATATCATTGTTTGGGTATGTTAGGCACCTTGTCAGGTTTGTTTTTTTATCACTTGTACCTTCGTCTGCAGCATGTCACTGTTTGGGTATGTTAGGCACTTTGTCAGGTTTATTTTTCATCACCTGTACCTTTGTCTACAGCATGTCACTGTTTGGGTATGTTAGGCACCGTCTCAAGTTTGTTTTTGCATCACTTGTACCTTTGTCTGCAGCATGTCACTGTTTGGGTATGTTAGGCACCTTGTCAGGTTTGTTTTTCATCACTTGTACCTTTGTCTGCAGCATGCCACCATTTGGGTATGTAAGGTGCCTAGTCAGGTCTGTTTTTCATCACTTGTACCTTTGCCTGCAGCATGTCACTGTTCGGTATATTTGGAGCCTTAACAGGAAGGCAGCACAACCAGAATAAATACACCAGTAGAAATAATGATAAATTTATTGATCAAGTGGTTTCATCTGTATATAACATTAGACTTCTTCAGAATCAAATATATATATCAAATTTAATTTAAATATCTCTACCAAAACCACATGTTCCTTTTCAAGCCAATCACATTCACTTCCGACGCCAATTAATAAAATTAATTACACAATGTAACCTTAAAATGCTAGCTATTGATACGCACTCATTCAATCCCGGGACGATGGTATCATTTAACTTTATTTGCCACCACAATTCACAAGCCTGAATTAAATCTTCCCAGGGCCCACCTCTTATATCTTTGTATACCATGTCTATAACAAAAAAAACTTAAAATTGTGATCAGAATATTGCAAAATATTCTTGAATAATGCATTCTTTTTATTTTTGTTTTTTATATCCAACATGTGTTTTGAAATCTGGTTCTAAGCTGCCTTTTAGTTTTACCTGTGTAAAACCCAATACAAGTCTGGCAAACCTCTGCATATATCACCCCCACTGAATTACAAGTATAATGATCTTTTTCAAAAATCTTTTCCTTATTAAGAGTAGTATTGTTATTCTCCAAAATGAGTTTACAGCGGGGGTAAAATCCACATTTATAGGTCCCTTTCTTTGTCTTGTTGGAACTCAATTAGCCTTATCCACGTTATCAAAAATGTCTTTGACAGATCTCCCCTTTCTACAAACAACCACAGGTGCCCCCCACGACATCTGTGAAGTTGTTAAAACAAGAAAAAAATGTGAAATCCACATTTAAAGAAAATGCATCTGGCCAGTGGCAGATTATATTTACTTTTGAGCTGTTTTCAAACCATAGGCCCTTTGCACACATTCGTGTGTTCTTTGATGCACCATCCTGATTGTATTAAGTTATATTCCTTGTATAATACAGAAATGCTTGTTAGAGTGTATTTTAAATGTGTAGGTTTGAACATTTTTTCAGTAAGTAAGGAAATAGTGTACGAACCAGTAATAACAAAGCTATCCATTATAGAACATTTCAAGCATAAAAGGCCACTCTGACTTCTATGACTTCTATCAATACAGTCCACGAATATCAGTCAATATACACAATCTCTGCAGAAGTAAAAATCATCTGAATAATTCCACATTAAAGAGATGTGTAACTAATGAAGAGGTTGCTGCTGGAAAACGACTTTACATTTCAGTGTTTCTTGTAAAAATTCAGTGCCTGCTGCTCTTGAAGAATGAACTGTCCATGTTACATTTAAAAAAAATGTTAAGCTAATAATATTGCAATAGGAATGGCTGCCAATCCTGCAACAGGTTCACAGTTACTAAATATCTCATCCAAATCAGGACACACTAAGAAGTGCAGCAGCCCCATCCCCCCCTTAGAGGGGTCACTGCAATGTCAACACTACATCTACATGGTGTGGGAGTAGAACACACAGACTTATACAACAAAGGCAAGTTTGCCCTTATTTGTGCTACTAACACTGCTTTTAAAATTTATAGCAAAAACACTGATGATGGCCATTTGCTAAACAAAACAGTTACACATTGAAAACAGAATTAGCATGAGCAACAGTAAACTTTGCTTCCCTTGAAACTTAACATTCCTTGAAAATGCACAGAAAGTCGACACTCCTTGAAAATGCACAGAAACTCAACAATCCATGAAAATGCACAGAAACTCAACATTCTTTGAAGATGCACTTGCTGATGACAGTTTGGTAGTTGGTATAGAGGATTCATACTATGGGCTCCTGTATTCAAGGTACAGGGTTTGAGACCAAATGAGTTAACAAACCTGCCATCCAGGTTTGAGCCTGAATGAGTTAACAAACCTGCCATCCAGGTTTGAGCCTGAATGAGTTAACAAACCTGCCATCCCTAATTGGGGCACTTTATATATATATATATATATATATATATATATATATATATATATATATATACACACACACACACACACACACACACACACTGAATAACCCATTCTCTGCATTTGTACATCTGGAACTCGTTAAAATGTGTTTGTTTGGAACAGCAACAGACAATCCATGTTTGTAAAACTCACATGCTCTGGTCCCATATGTAAATGTGTGTGTGTCATACTAAAGGCAAATTTACTGACACTACTAAGGATGCATTCTGCGTGCATCCTTAAAGAAGAAATCTAATACTCGCAGAGTGCAGTCTAAAAGAAGAAATGTAACACTGAGTATGTTCTTAAAGAAGTTTTGTGTCAATGTCCCCCACCAACCAGTGGGCTCCTTCAAGCAAGTGGGCCCTAGGCATCTGCCTCGGTCGCCTAGTGCTGGACCTGGCTTTGCTCACTGCTAAACTATCAGACAAGTTCTGGAAAAAGATTCTGCCTCAGCAGGATGCTTGAGTTTAGGAAGACAAACCAATTTGTTTTTTTTTTTGCTGTTGGTCGGGTACGTGAAGTTGGTAAGCAAACCATATCCAGTTGAATTTTAACTGTGAAAATCAGAACAGATATCCACTACATATAAACATACTGTCATTTCCTTGAAGTGCAAGAGGTAGCTCATTTCAGAAAAGCAACCAAGAGGATAAGATTTGTACATGTGTACGCAAGCTAAAAGTCATCTGTAGGGCACTGGCCCAAATATTCATATCACGCAAACCATTTAATAGTATTTTGGTGACAAAAGTGATAGAAAAAAATGTATTGACTCCAAGTTTCTAAACCAAGCTTCTAGCAAAGGATTATGTCAGGATTCAGAGCAGTCAGGACAGTCCTTTTGTATATCACATGGAACTGAGGTGTGACTTTTGTAAACCATCATGTGTATTTGTTACCTTTTCCCACCAGCTTCAAGTCACGTTATAGTTTGCTGTTTTGATCAGCTGATCCATAAGCATGCAGCTCACTAACTTGAATGGCACTTTCTGTGATGACTGTGTTTTGATTGCCATTGCAGACTAATTGCTTGCACAGCTGCAGGAGCAGTACCAGCCTTCTCAGTGTTGCATGCTAACCTGTAGTCCACCCTGGGCTTGTGACATATGATGCACTGGGATTTTGTGGCTGCCTAGTCTGCATTCAGTAGTTGTGTTCTGCACTGATATTCCCTTATGCAGCCTTGAGTGCAACTTCATTTAGCTTTCAAGTTGTTAAAACTGATGCTACCAGTAAGCTTTTTCAAACTCTGTGCTGCTCTAGATCAGGAAGTTATTAACTGCTGTAGACTGTCATATTATTGGTATTTTTTGCCTGTTTGCCTATTTTTTCCTAAAATTCATCCTGATGTTATTGCACTAGTTTTAACAAGTACAAGTACATCGTCCTCTGTCATGCCACATGGTTCCCCTTATTCAAATGTACTTGCGTTGTGGCTCTTTACATAGCATGTAAACTTGGCTCAAAGATGTGAAACTTGGTAATTTGATGGTGCCAGCACTAATTGTTGATTTCTAAAATAGACAGTACATCGAAGATGATGTCTAGCTGAACAGAGGCACTTTAGGTTTAGTCTCTTTGCCTTTGTTTTTCTTCTGAAGTTTGTGTTACTCTGTCATTAAATCAGCACTGTCTATTTTTTTCCTTCGGTATCTAGTCATACATGTCCTGTTTTGTTTTAGTAGGAGTTGGGGGTACTACAATGTGTACAACAAGGACATGTACCTCTTTGTGACAAGTAAGTAAACAGCATCCTTTGCACCCGCAGGTGGCAGCTCGTACAGAATCTGGTGTAAGGAGGCGAACACAGGTGATGTCTAGATCAGTAAGCAAACGGAGGAGCAGGTTTTCCTCCCTCTGGGGTCTTGATAACACTTCTAAGAAGAAATCAAAAGGAAGGCCTAGTGTCAATCAGGTGAGTCGCACAGTTATTAGCTGCATTCTTTGTCTGCATACCAGAATTGAATGAAGTGCTTATGGATTATTTTGTGTTTTATAGTGCATCTTTTAAGTCATTCCTTATTAATTATCTTATCCACATGATTGAGCTGTTTTACCTCTGCCATCACGTCATCTTTGTTTGTTTAGTTTAGTACCATGTGTTTGGAGTTCAGCTTTATGTGCATCAATAACAGCAAGTACTGTCACCTGAAGAACATCTCATTGAATAAACAACTTTACACGTGCCTTTTCCCACAGGGTGATGCAAGCTTTATTCTCATCATGCTTGGTGCTTCAGCAAAGTATTAGTTTAAGGGTGTGTACACATGCATCCAGCTTATTGTACATTTTTTTTTTATTTTTTATATTTGTTCCCCTAACAGATTTGTTTGTTTTTCAATTGAATTGTACAGGTTATAGGTCACATTAAAGGTGGGAAAAGTTTTGAAATCATTTATTGTGGTCTCATTTTTTATATATCATAAAAACCTGGCATTTTAACAGGGGTGTGTAAATTTTTATATCCACTGTAAATATTGAACCCAAGTTGTTTTGGAAAAAATGTTTTTTTTTTGTTTGTTTGTTTTTGCATTAGCTATATGAATGTTATGCACTTCCTCTTCTAAAAGGGTTTATTTAACTTCTAAATATGTATATAATGCATCTGTTTAATACTATTCTTGATGCCACATAATGGTATTACTGTCACAGCACTAGGCCCTTGAGTAAAGTTCATATTTGTAGCCTGTGGAATTGATTGGTACATCATTTCCATTCCATTGCATTCTCTTTATTCATTGGATCCTGGTTATGCTTAGTCGGTGGCATCCTTCTGACCCATTATGCCTCTATGCAGTACATCCTCTGTGAGATCTAACCAATTTTGGATGACCCCCACCTCCACAGTGTGCCCCCTCAGGGCACAAACTTCCTCTTGTGGAATGTGGCCTAGCTAGGTTTAGGGTGTCATTGGTACAGTGAGCCAGGAGAAAGGGATTAGCTTACCACTGGAAGGCTAAGGAGAAATGGAGACTAAAGTATTTTGTTGACTAAGACCCACATGCCATTTCTGATTATTTCTCTCAGAGAGTGTGTATACATCCCCTCTTATTCTGTATATCTCATACCTTATTACAGTAGTGCTGCCGCTGGCCCAAACCCCACTGGGAGATATTAACAGAGCAGCTGTAACGGTGACCCTCCCACATGGAAGATGGATTGCTGATGTGGCAGTCTGCCACTAAGCAAACTCTTTGTCATCATGGCTTCTCTGCTGTATTGGGTTTTGCAACCCTTTCTAAAAGGAAGTGGTACCATGCCTTGTGAAAGCATGTTATACTGGTGTCACAGCAGCTACCAGAGTATGTCTTAGAGTGGTTGATACAGAGTCAGTTGTGGAAGAAGTTACCTGGTCTTCTGTCCACACTTCATCCAAAGATCACAATGTGTGTCCTGTATGCTTTGGTTTTGCCAAGGTAATTCTCCAAAGTCTGCCCTCCTGATAGCCCAGTCAGGGACCGCTGTCCATCATCTGATCATTATTATCTGCAGGTCTTCCTAGCAGTGAATATTACAAAGTACAATACTTGAAACAAAATAGCAACAAAGAAATCAAACAATTGATATAAATGTAAATGTTTAGCAAAATAGTAACAGAGAATATAACACACAAATTACTACAAATTATTAGTCATGTATTAAAGAGAAGAAATGTATATAGGTTGTAGAGTAAGCACAAATAACATTACGATAACATATATATTGCATATTGTACAACAATAGTGGTACTTGAGCATCATTAAGTCACAGTACAGTGTCAATTACAGAATTGTAGAGGTAAATGAAGAAATCTATGCCAAATCTCCAAACAGTTGCATTTATTTTCTTTGGAGAGATGTGATTTCAACTTTTTTTTAATTCTAATAAACTGTCTACTGCCCCAATGTCAGTCACAGATTTGCAGAAATAAAGGAAGAAAGCTCCTACATCATGACTCTGACACAGTTGCATTTATTTTCTTGGGCTAGATGTGATTTCAACCTTTTTTAGTCTAAGAAACTGTCTTCTACTGCAGATTCTTTGGGTAGTGAGTTTCAGGAGGCAGAAGCAAGTTGTTTCCTGTCGATGTCTTCTCTTACCCTGCTTGGACATCTGGAGTTAAGGTGTTACTGTATAACATCTTCACTTTATTTTACACCTTCTTTGTCCTGCACATGTCAAGCTGCCTACTTTTTCTGACTACATTAAACCTGGAGAGATGGAGTGGGGTCTTGTATGTTAATACTTGTCCATGAGGATATGTCCTATAGATCCACTTGTGCTTTGGGGCATAAGACAATTTTCTTGTCCAGCCTGGATAAGAAAGATCAGAAGATGTCATTGGCCAGTGCCTCTGCCATACCATCAACATACTGTCATCCAAGTGAGAGTCAGCTCAAGCCATGAGGGGTTAGGTAAAACTCTGGAAATTGGTACAACTGTCAGGCTCCTGAAGGTAGAAATCCCAAAAGTAAAGACTACAACAGTTTATATACTTGAACATTTACAGTCATGGCAAGCTCCTAATGCCACTGCAATGTCTTTTTCCCCAAGTAAGTTATTTTCCCATGTTTGTAGTTGGCTATCACAGTTATGACATTATTTTAGATGGAGTAAGTGGAACTTTTTAAGGTTTTGTAGGTTTTTTGTCAGAGTATTAGGTTCCATATGCTGTGGTGTAGAATAATGAGTAATTTATTTGGAACTATCCAGGATAGCTGCACACTGATCAACAGCTTAAATTCAGGTCTCCCAGTGTGAAAAAAGAAACTGAAACACAAGGGCCAGGAATGGTGTCACTTTTAGTAAATACATTTACTGGCTGGTACGTACACTGCTTGGCTGAAATGAAGAAGAAACTAAGAGAACCTGAAAGAAAATCAACTAGAAAAGGTGAAGAGTAGCTGTTCAGGTAGTACAAGACATGGCTTCCAGTAATCTAGAGGAAAAATAAGTCTCATGTGCTCAGAGCTGATTAAAGAAAATGAAAGACTGAAGGGGTATGTTTACTCAAATAAAAGGCTGGAAAAGAAATGGAAGAAGCTTTAAACAGCTGTTGAGATGAGCTGATAAAACTGCAAAAACTGAAGGACAAAATGAAGAATAGGCTGTCTATGAGACTGCTCAAAAAGAGATGTTTCACAAATTGATAGACTTAGAGCATGTAGGGAAAATCTGCTGCAGTAGAGAAACTAGAAGAACCAGACTGTATTAATTTTATGAAGACATGGATAAGCAGCTGAATTAGTATTCCACATCATGAACTGTCAATTGAAAAGGCACACTGTGTATGCTGAAAATCTGGCCACTAGACCTGTATTGGTCAATATACAAGCCTGCCAGCAAAAAAATAATTGATCCTAACAAAACTGATAAAAGGGCAATGTATTAAAGTTAGAGACAACACAGAGTTTGTAGAAAATGATTATTCATGACACACCAGGCAGAAGAGAAACAACTTTATTCCAGAAATCAAAGAGTGTTGAGAGGCAGGTGTAAGATTCAAGGTGTTGTATCCAGCTGTCTTAGAATATTTTTACCTGGAAGATCAATTTTTTTAATGCAGAACAGACCTATGAGGAAATACAACAGTTTGTTTAACAAAAAGTGAGCCATCTACAGAAGTGGACTCTTCTTCACATTCTGCTGCTAATAAAGTACACAGAAAGAGGGACTTTGCCAGTGAAATGTTTCCACTGTTCTAAAGGAAAATGCATGAGAGGCAGAGAAGAGCATAGGAGTACCTTGAAATTGAACCAGAATCTGGAGTTGAGTGATGGAGATAATCAGGAAAAGACTAGCAACACAGAAATTAGTGAGTAACTGTGAGACTATAAAGCATGAATCACATTTGTGAAGTATGGCTTTATAAGAAAAAGTGGAAAGAGTAGATTTCTGTTAAACTTGTGTGGAACTGAAAAGCATTTGCCTCACTTCATGTCATTCATGTTTTGAAGGACTCTGAGGGGAGGGGAAGAGGGAAAAAGGTAACTGCAAGTAAAACAGGTTCTGTTCTTACCAGTATTTCTATGAAATGTTTCCCAATTTAAATTTCTTGTTTTATAACACAGTATTTTAGTTGTTCTTAGCATGGATTACCTAAATTTCAGGTTAATTAAGGTTTGTGTTAGCAGCTGTTTGTTTGGGACAAATGTTCCTTTATATATAATATATATATATATAAGAAGAAGAAAGAGGGAGTGGAAAAGGAGGGATGATGATGAAGTAAGGAGGTAATTCAAGAAATTAGGGAAGAGTGGGATTTTTGATGCAGATCCTTAAAGAGAATAATAACCACCATGCAGAATATTATATTCATAAAGTAGAATAAATAACTAAGCCAACATGGGAATGGAGAAAGGTGATTCTGCCAATAGGCGTGACTGTAATTAGGGGTACAGAAAATAGGAATGAGTTGGCTGGAATTTGCTGGAGGAAGCTGGCAAAAGAACCAAGGTACTTGGGACAAATAATTAGAGAGAAAAAGGAATAAAATGGGAAGAGACCAAGAAGACATTTGGATTGCAGGTTAGTGGTTGCCTTATCTATGAGGGATTGATGTCAGAGTACAGACAAAGAGAAAGGGATAGAGGAATCCTAAATGAAAGACCTGCACTGGGTGAGTTTTTAATTGAATCTGGAATAAAAGCTTCTGATAAATGAATAATTGGTAGGACATATAAATGCTGCATGGTAACCATAGGAATCAGTCAGAGGAGATCAGAAAAGATTGGGAAGAGCGTTTAGATAAGCAATTTACAAAGAAACAATTGGAGGCTAAAGGTATGGCTCTCAGATATGAAAAAAAGTAGATGATTTAGGATTTTTGCTTGTAAGTATTTTTATACCCCAACTTGACTCCAAAGAATTTTTCCTCAGGTAGACTGAAATTGTTGGAGATGGAATGGGGAAGAAAGAGGTATCTGCGAGCATATTTTTGGAATGTAATAAATTGGCATACTTTAAACATTCCCTGCAACGTACTCTGTGAGGAATTCAGGGCAAACAAATGAGTGTAACTAAGGAAATTATTTTTTGTGCTGGGATACAGCATCTGAATTGCCTAGACATAGTAAGACTTTAAGTTTAATTCTGGTGTCTGCCAAGAAAGCAGTTACTAGAAAATGGACATCAGAATCTAAAACAGCTGTAAGTGAAATAGTGAATATTGTGATGGGGATAAAAGCACAGGAAGTGGGATCATTAGAAAAATATAGGAGTAAATTACATTAAAAAATGGAAATTGTGGGAATGGCACATGCAGAAACTTGTTTTGGAGGAATAATGAGGTTTAAGAGAAGGCAAGAATTGAATAATGTATGTAATGTTGGTTTGATTATATGGTATAGAGTAATGTATGGTGATTTACAATGTTTGTAAATGTGAATTTGTTAATTTGATTTGATTACTTTTATATATATGTATGTGTATGTGTGTTTATACATATATATATATATATATATATATATATATATATATATATATATATATATATATATATGTGTGTGTGTGTGTGTAAGTTTGCTTCTGTCACAAGGAATAATTCAATAAAAACGGAATGATTTATTTTCCATTTAGGCTTCCAGTGCACATTTGTGTGTTGGCCTTTTATCAGTGGATAATTTTTGGTGGATTTGTATGTTTTAATACTTTTCTGTTTCCTTATGGTTTTGTGGCTGTAGAGCTAGTATATTTAATTGAGGAGTTATTGAAGCAAAATCCTTCATAAGAAGCATGCAGGGAGGTGAGTCCCCTTGAAAAAAATAGTGATTTAGGAGCTTAAAGTGCAGCTTTGATTGATTTGCATTCCACAAATTTGCATCAGGATGTGTGAAGTCATTACATTATCTACTTTGTGTAATTGATCTGGTTCATTTCTTCATCTCTTTATGTCTGGGCTACTTTAACAGTTTAAAGTTGGCGGTTTTTACCTCTTACTGTCAACTTCCTTCTGCTTGACTTTCTCCCATTAAAGAGACTGCACCCCCCATGTAACCATGGGAAGGCCATTCCCAGTCTTCATTGGAGATTTGCCCAGCAGAGTCTGTACACTTACGCAACCAGTTTTAGGACTGAGCACCGTTCAGAGGATGAGCAGTCATCAAAGCGACTGTATAGAGTAACAAATCTGTCAGCCTTACAGAGCAAGAAATATGGACAAACCATAAATAATGGGGTAACAAAGGGCCAAAAGTAGAGGTAAATTTTAAATATTGCTGTTATAAATGTCAAAAGTTACTAAAATAAAAGCTTTTGTGCTACCATGCAATTTCAGAAGGAATTGAAGTCTGAAACACAAATAGTCTATCATTATTTATTGAATTCAATTGTCACTGATTTGCCAAAGATCTACAAATGTTATGAGGAACAGACCGAAAATATGAGGCAAAAATCTGGACATTGTGCAAAAATCTGGGTAGTTGAGAGGTATGAAAAGTTGATGATCTCCACTAATCTATCAGGGAACACAGCAGTCTGATGTATGTCTGTGTGTATAGGTCTGCATGGTTCTGGATTGCCAGTCCCTTACCCGGCTCTTGCACACCTTCATGCAGAAATCTAATTGCAGCTACTGCACATGTGCATTTTGGTGGGTGCAGTTGTTTCTGCCTATTTTGCTGTATGTTGAATCACCTACCAGTGCTGGGTGTCAGTCATGTAGTAGTTCATGATATCTACTTCCCTCTAGAATGTGCAAGATGATGTGAGCTGGTTTTTCCTGTCCTTCCTGGCTGACTGCTATAGTGTCTAGAGCATTTACAAATCTTGGGTTATCTAAGCTGTAGTCAGAATTTTAACCATCTGCAGTATAGAGCTGTTGCCTTCATTTATTAACATTTGATTTGGGATGAGGGTAGTTTTGTTACCCTGAGTTGTGTATGTATATTTTAACTGTGTATCCTGTAGAGTGTATGACAGATTTTGAATGTATATTATGGCAAAATTGTGACATTTATTGACAAACAGCAGCAACTCAGTTGTTGCAAGTTGATATTTTTGTGTTTATATTGCAAGCTCTACTTAATTACAGATATTGCAGTGACACACATCATTTACAAAGCAGTCATTTTGTACATTTAATGCATGTCAAGAACTTGAGCAGCATAGCAGGATATTGCAAATTGCTAATTTATTTGTCAATCCTTTATTCCCAGGAAATTTGAGTACAGTAACAGTCCCATGAGAAATCTCTAGATGTCGTGGGTGAAGATTTAAACAAGAGTAGATTAGTACAGGCCCAAAAGGAGAGAAAAAAAAAACAGTAAACTTTTCAGCATCATTTAAAGTTTATGGCAGCTGTCAAAGCAGATCAGTTGAATTTGTCTGGGAAGTTGCTGCTCTTTTGATAGCACTGTGGCATTTTCGAAAGTTAGATTAAACAGCTGTGGGTCAGACTGCAATAAAAGAATGTACTGTTTTTAATAAGACAAGCATCAGACATGCAGGTCTGCCTGAGATGGAGACAGTTCTGCATTATGACAGAAAATAAAACATTTTAGACAGTTTCTTTCATAATCTCATTATATCATGTAAATGGGGTACTGTACTGCTATCATATTATCTAATATGTTTGTACAGCTTAGTGCATAGCAGAAGGATAGTTGCAGGTCTCTTAAAGAGCAAATTTATACCATAAGTAGAAGCTGAAATAGGTGCACATTGCAAAAAAATTCCTTTTAAGAAAATTTCAGCATATTAATTGGTTAATAGCTGTTAATCTGTTGTATGTATTTCTTGAATATTCTCCCTGCTTCTTTATCATCCCTTTCCTCTTTGAAGTGTAGCTTTCTGCTTGTGTTGTTTATAAAAAGATTAACTCTGTTGCTTTAAAATATCCCTTCAGTTCAGGTCATTCTAAAACTGCTTGTTCTATGTTAAAATTTAACTTATCCCACTTCATTATTGCCCTCTTCCCCTGCCAGATGAAGTCCTTTAACTCCTTATGAATTACTGTCTACAATTTCTCCTCTGGTTGATAAAACATATGCCCAACCTGTGTATAACTTTTTCTACCACCTAGAAACACAATATGTGAGAGATGCAATTACATTAAAAACCTAGAATCTTTGCTGTCTCAATCACAAGCTAGTACATCTGGCACTGAGAAGGTCGTCTGCACAAGCACTGCACCTTTAACACCACCCACACCTGTACAGTACATTCCTACATATGTGGAGGTTCTCAATAAAAACATACCTAAACAAAAGAGACCTCTGAGGCAAAAGCACACACGCACATCACAACCCACTGCACCAAGCACCACACATAGTACACATGCCTGTGTCACACACCCAACCACAAACCCAGCATACTAATCATAGGAGACTCTATCGTGAGGCACACAGATGTGCCCCTCACCAGGCTAGACAAGGGAAAGCCACAGTAAGTTGCTTGTCAGTTGCTAGAATCCACCATATCACTCACACACTCAAGTCTCTGTACAACAGGTACTGTTATGACTCTGTCATAGACCAAGTTGGTGTGAATGACTTGAGATGTACCTCTCTGGACTATATGAAGAGAGACATGATTGAGCTTGCTGAATATGTGTCCCATTGTATATCCCTAGCCTTAAGCAGCATCCTGCCATGACCCAAAGTGATGCCTCAGTGCAAACAGAAAATGATTGACTTTAACAATTGGCTTAGTTTCTGGTGTCATTCCAAGGGGATCCAGTACCTGACAGCCTGGGAGGACATGATTGACAAACCACGATGGTTTGCCAGAGATGGTCTTCATTTGTCTCCCCAGGCCTTCAGGCTTGTGGCAAAGACTCTTCCCTTCACCATAATGCCTTTTTTTAGGCAAAGTTATGAGGACAAAGTTACCAATGTGAAAAATTCTTCTAAATGAAATTTAAAGGTCATGCTGCTAAAAGCTAGGAATCTTAACATGAAACTGCACTCATTGCAAGCATTCCTCGCCTTGGAAGATGCTGACATTTGTGCAGTCACTGAAACCTGGTTCAAAGCTGTGGAGAGAACCCCAGCCTTACCAGGTTATTTGTCCTACCATACTTTCAGACCCCAAACAGATGGCTACAAAACCAAAGGAGGTGGAGATGTTCTTCGTCTCACATTGCTGCAGTCATAACCTGTGGGTAGTCCGCTGTCCTCGGTCGGCCCGAATACCAAAGAGCTAGTCTGGCGTCGGTCATAGTCGCTCAGAGCTGACGTCAGTACATAGTAGTACTTAAGCGCATGACCGACGCCATATCCTCAGTCTTTCTTGCTGCATGGTCCGAAGCAGAAGCAGCGTTTGCAAATGCCGTTCGGCGTTCTGAAATTTTCATTTATCGAGTTTCAGACCGAAGACCAAGTTGGGCTAACCCGCTGGAAATTTTTGTCTTTTCTTGCCTCAGTTATCCGGATGTCAGAAAAAGTTAATAATTGCATTTCTTGTGGGAAACAGATACCTCATAGGGATTATCATTCTTTCTGTATTCCTTGCTTAGGGCCTGAGCACGACGTGGTCGGGTGTCGCTTTTGTGCTAGATTTAATAAGCGTATCTTCAGCTGCCAGACCCTTCTTTACTGGCAGCTCCTCTAGGAGGAAAGTTGGGACTTTTCAAACAAAACTGGCATTTGGTCACCCAGGACAAATGGGTGTTGGATATAACAAATCGAGGTTACAAGTTTTATTTTCACACTTTTCCTCCTTTCCAAGGCATGCCGGATGTGCCTCCCCAGCAAAGGCTGGAGGCTCAGGATCAAATTTCTTTGCAGATGGGGGCAATTCAGGTGGTCCCTCCGTCAGAAGTAGGCCTAGCATTTTATTCCCGTCTATTCCTAGTGCCAAAGAAAGGAAGCACTTGGAGGCCGATTCTGGATTTGTCCATTCTCAATACCTACCTAGACATTCCAAAGTTCAAGATGTTAACATTGCAACAACTTCTGCCTCTGCTAGGCAAAGATCACTGGATGGTAACCCTGGATCTCAAAGAGGCCTATCTTCACATCCCTATCAGGCCCAGTTGCAGGAGATTCCTGAGATTTCGGGCTGGTACTTCTCATTATCAGTTCTCTGCATTGCCCTTTGGTTTATCTACTGCGCCCAGGGTATTCACAAAAGTCCTGGCTCCGGTAATTGCTTTCTTCAGACAGAGAGGAATACAAATTTATCCTTATCTGGACGATTGCCTGATTCTTGCTCAAGACAAAGACAAGTTACTTCAACATCTACAGTATGTAATGGCAGTTTTAAGGTGCCTAGGGTATTCTGTGAACGAAATAAAGTCCAGTCTAGTGCCCTCTCAGGACATGTGCTTTCTGGGTGTGAGACTGAATACAGTTTCTCAGATGGCATTTCTGACCCCGGACAAACAAAGAACTCTTCATCTATACTTCCAGCAGTTATCAGTAATGTCCAGGCTGACTGCAAGGACAGTCCTTCAAGCCTTGGGGTTCATGGCATCTTGCATTCTAGTACTTCCCAATGCCAAACTGCATATGAGGAAGCTACAATGGTATCTCAAAAGTGTGTGGACTCAACACTGCCACGATTTGGACACTGTCATTCGGATTATACCGTGCATCCAGAAGGAATTCTTGTGGTGGGCTCAGGAATGTCACCTAAACAAGGGACTCTCTGTGGCCCGGCCAGAGGCGAGTCAGATCCTAACGATGGATGCCTCGGACTTGGCTTGGGGAGCACACTTCAATGGGAAATGGATACAAGACATGTGGCCTCCCAAACTACTACATTTGCATATCAACATGAAGGAAATGTTAGCAGTCCAATTTGCTTTGATAGCCTTCAAGGACCTACTTCAGCCGGGACAGGTGTTGATTCAGACAGACAACACAACAGTCATGTGGTACATCAACAAGCAGGGGGGAACCCATTCCTACCCTCTGTGCAGGCAAGCAATGATTTTGTGGGAGACTGCTCTGAGTTTGCAAATCAGTCTTCAAGCACGGTTTCTGCCAGGAGCACAGAACTCCCTAGCAGATGTATTGAGCTGGCAAATTGTAGATCCCCACGAGTGGAAACTGGATCCTCAGGTATTCAAACAATTGACCGTGGCTTGGGGAACTCCAGACATAGATCTGTTCGCTTCTCCACTGAATTTTCAACTGCCAAAATTTTGCACAAAGATGTTCCACCCAAATGCTTGGAAAGTGGATGCTCTATCTTTCAGTTGGAACAACCTTCACGTCTTTGCTTACCCCTCTCTGCCTCTTCTTCCCAAGGTACTCTTAAAAGTCAGGAGGGACAGGCCTTGCATGATTCTAATAGCACCAGATTGGCCACGTCAGCATTGGTATCCTCTGCTGAGGAGTTTAATTCAGGAGCCTCCTTGGCCTTTGCCACAAATTCCTCATTTGTTATCCCAGTCAAACAATCATTTTCTCAATGTCAGGGTGCAGTCCCTGCATCTAACAGCCTGGCGTATTCTGTATTAGAGCCAGTGGGGTCTCAGCTTCCTCAACAGGTTTTAAATGTCATTTTGGAAGCCAGGCCTAGTACTAAAAAGTTTATGCTGATAAATGGAAGAGATTTTTTCTTTGGAGCACAGCAAAGGGTTTTGATGTTTCAGTACCTAATTTGAGTTTTGCACTACAGTATCTTACTGAATTACTGGACAAGGGTTTGTCATTCTCTTCTGTGAAGGTTCATGCTGCAGCCATTTCTGCTCACTATGATTGTGACCCTCCTTTATTTTCTCACCCTTTGTTCAAACAATTTCTTAGAGGGGCAAAAAATATAAGACCCCCACGTAGAGCTCCTACTCCTTCCTGGGATCTCAATTTTGTGTTGGAGAAGCTCACTTTACCTCCTTTTGAACCTGCAGCTACATCTGAACTGAAGTTTTTGTCTTGGAAGACTGCTTTTTTGTTGGCCATTACTTCTGCTAGGAGGGTATCTGAATTGCAGGCACTCATGGCAGTTGAACCCTTTCTGATATTCCATAAGGATAGAGTTTCTTTGCGTACTAACCCTACTTTTATGCCTAAAGTGATTTCTAATGTGGCCTTGAACCAGTCTATTCATTTGCCTACTTTTTATGCTGATCCCCAAAATAGGGGAGAAAAAGTTTTGCATTCTTTGGATATCCACAGGCAGTTACGTTGCTATTTGAGCAGAACTAAGGAGTTCAGACAGACTCAACAGTTATTTGTTTCTTTTGCTTTGGGTTCACAAGGGAAAGCTGTTTCAAAGCAGACTATTTCAAAGTGGATTGGTCAATGTATTGCTTTTTGTTATTCTCATCATGGGAAGAATGTTCCTGCTGGGATCAGACCTCATTCTACTAGGGCTACTGCCACTTCTACTGCTTTTTTGAGGGGTGTAACTACTAAGGATATTTTGGAGGCAGCTACTTGGAGTTCAGTACACACTTTTACTAAGCATTACCATCTCCCTCTTTATTCCAAGTCCAGGGCTGGGTTTGCCACTGCAGTTTTACAGGGCATGTTAGCAGCTCCTAATGCTATTTAGTTTGCCAGCCTCCCTTTTCCTTTGCTTTGGGATTCTACCCACAGGTTATGACTGCAGCAATGTGAGACGAAGAACATAGTACAGTTTTGTACCTACCATAAATGTAGATGTTCGAGGATCTACATTGCTGCAGTCCTATTATCCCTCCCTCCTTCCCCTCTATAGTTTGGGGTTGCTGTGTTTCTTTTTGGGGATATTCTTTATTTCCACACTGGTGGTGGTTGGGTGTTTACTATTTTGGCTCTGGCCTTTCAATTCTAGGCCTTCTGACATCTGGGGCAAGAAAGACTGAGGATATGGCGTTGGTCATGCGCTTAAGTACTACTACGTACTGACGTCAGCTCTGAGCGACTATGACCAACGCCAGACTAGCTCTTTGGTATTCGGGCCGACCGAGGACAGCGGACTACCCACAGGTTATGACTGCAGCAATGTAGATCCTCGAACATCTACATTTATGGTAGGTACAAAACTGTACTTTTCAGTATTTGTCAGACATACACACCTCCAGGCTGGTCAAACAGTATGATGCACAGGAAACACTACAGGTGCAGTTAACTATTGACAAAACACCTATTCAAATCATCGCTAGCTGCAAGACCCCCAATCATGACTCAGGAGGCCCACTCTCCCTATCTGGACTTACTTGAATCCATCAAGATTCAACCCTCTACCCTGATCCTGGGTGACTTTAACTACCCAACCATAGCATGGAAGACCTATTCTAGCTCAAACATGAATGCCCAGAGATTCCTCAACTTCATCAGTGCTAATACAGTGGATCAGCAGGTTGACACCCCAACAAGAGGTGAAAATATCCTGGACCTGGTACTAGCCAACATGAGTAGCCACTGTAGTACCCCTACAGTGTTTCATCCTCCTTGGTAAGATCCGACCATAAAACAATCACTTTCAAAGTCACCATCTCCCCTGAGCCCACCTTGCCAGGGTTGAACAAAGAAAACTTTTCCAAAGCTGACTACAACCTCCTGAGAGCAGGTATAAGCAGCTTCACAGCCACCATCCCTTCAATTGAATCAAGCGCTAATGTCCAAGCCTACACCAAAAAACTATATGAGATGCGCACCTAAATAGCTGCATGGACTCAGCAATACCTGACAGGACCAAATCATCTTCCGCAAGGAAGAGTAAACCTGTTTGGTGGACAGCAGCAATAAACAGACTCTATAATTAAAAAAAAAATTACTGTCCAGGACCAAGAAGGAGCCAGTGCCAAGTTGGAAGCAATCTCTCCTTTGTCTGAACAAGCAAATAAGGTCACTGGTGAAGTCCTCTAAGGCTAACTTTGAGTCCAAATTGGCCACATCCACTAAGGACAATCACAAGGCCTTTTTCGCATATGTCCGTAATCTCAAAGGTAACTCCCAAATCTGCTCTGAATTGGTGGTCAAGAATACCACATACACAAACGCCATAGATATAGCCAACCTGGTGGCAGACAAGTTCATTGAAAACTTCACCCCCCTGTCCCCCCATTAGTAAACCAGGACATCCCCAGCACCTGCCCCCCCTCCCCTCATCACCAGGGAGCAGGTTATTAATACCCTCTCAAAGGCAAAAAATACAGCCTCCAATGGGACCTAGCAACATCCCTTGCTGTGTCCTCCATGAACTCAGGCAAAATCTCTCAGCACCACTAGGCATCCTATTTAACCAAATCATTTGCACCGTCTTTGTCCCAGTAGAATGGAGGTCAGCCACTGTCATCTCTCTGTGCAAAGGTGGAGCATCCCCCAACCCAGGCAATTATAGGCCAGTCAGCCTAACTAGCCTGATCTGCAAGGCCCTGGAACAAATTATCATGGACCTCATAAACAAAGACATAGGAAACCTCCAAACGCTTGATCCCACACAGTTTCATTTTGTCAAAGGGAGATCATACCTGTTAAACTTGGTTGCCTTCTTCGAAACAGTCACTAAAGCCATGGATGAGGGCAAGACAGTGCACACCACCTACCTTGACCTAGCCAAAGCCTTCGACACTATTCCCCACTCGGGCATAATAGATAAAGTTTCCCAGCTAAGCATCAACTCGTATGTTACAAGATGGGTGGTTAACTGGCTCACTGATAGAGCCCACTCAATCAAAATAGGGGAACCCACCTCTAGTAGTAGACTAGTAACAAGCGACGTACTCTTAAGGATCGGTCTTGGGGCCTCTACTGTTTGAGGTATACTTTTCTGAGGTGCAAGTCAAAACCAGTGGTCTTTGGCTGACCAAGTTTGCAGATGACTGCAAGCTGGGCACTGTCATAAATTCCCCTAGTGATGTGAACATCCTCCAAGAGGGCCTTAACCAAACTAATGACTGGAGCCAGAAGCATGGCCTCAAAGTGAATGCCGAGAAATGCATCATTATCCCCCATGGGGAAAAGGGTGTATCAATTAATTATCACATTAATAACAATGTTACTAAGCACACAGTCAGTCGTGAGGGACTTGGGCACCCAGGTTGATAGCAACCTGACGTTTGACCACCATGTTGCCTCCGTTGTACGGAAGGCTTTCTACAATGGCCCACCTCATAAGTAAGGGTATTTCATTCAGGAACAAGGAGGTCATAACATCCCTGTACTCCTCCCTTATCAGACCCATTATGGAGTACAATGCCCCCTTTGGCATGTATCTTGTCAAGCACCTGCTGCAGTTGGAGAGACCACAGAGGTTCCTGACCAGGAAAATCCAGGGTCTCAAACACCTATCCTATACAGATAGGCTAAAACCCCTGTCCCTACTCCATCTTGTAAAGACTGCTCGAGGTGACCTGTGTCTGGCATACAAGGCTGTCTCAGACTCGGCCTTGATGGAGTTAATGCATATCCATATGTCAAAGACCACTCACGCAACCCGATCACAGGGTCTCAACCTGGTCAATGACATTAATAGAACTTGTCGGTGGGATAGATTTGTGTCCCAACAACTCCCCCATCTGTGGAATAGACTCCCTTTCCATGTCAAGCAGATTACCTCACTAGCCCTCTTTAGGAGGAACCTGAATGACTGGATGGGAAACATAAAATATACTCCTGGAATCCCACCTGTGTCCCTGCTGGACAGGGAAAACAGGTGCTGACTTTGTGAGAACATGGGCGGAATTCTTGGCTAGGCTTATAAGGGCCTCCGGGCCAATAGGCTAGTATCGTCCTATGAACGTATAAAACTAGGTGGACTAAAAAACATTTATTTTATTTTATTTATTTTACATTTGTTAGCCTGGGGTGTCTGAGCCAAAAAGGCCCTTTTTCAGCAGAGGCCCAGGGAGAAAAGCTCCACATAGAGAAATTACAGATACATTTAGATATTTAGACATGATCAGTATACACAAAAATTACAATATACATGTTTTTACAGTGGTATGCAACACATCAACAGTTACAGTTGAGAGAACAAACAAGAAAATCTTAATTTAAAAATAAAGGTAATTAATAGATTTGTGGTGTACATCCGAAATTTGGAACATAGGTAGAATACATACATTGTAGATTAGCCAGTGTTTGTGAGTAAGAGTGAAAACTATTATCAAGTACTCTAGGTTTAGTATGTGTATATTATCCGCTTTCACTAGCCTGGGGAGCAATCATGGCACTGCCATCTTTGCTTGAGATGTTGCCTAATGAGGTTTTTAAAGGAGGCTTTGGATGATGTGTTTTGTATGCTAGTGGGGAGACAGTTCCATTTTTTAGCCACTGAACTACTATATAGTGCATCTCCAAAGCTATTGTAGCTGTTGGTGACTTCTAGTAGTAGTTTGCTTGATGATCTAAGAGGCCTTTTGGCTGAGTGATGTTGTACTAGGTTTCCGAGGGCAGGGCACTTATTGGGGAGGTAATAGATAGAATGACAGAGGCAGAGCTGATTGTAGGTTAGGAGCTTTGGCAGTTCAAGCCAGTGGAGCTGTCTCAAAGCAGTACAGTAATGAGTTCTATATGAGCAGTTTGCAGCAAAGCAGGAAATTCTGTTATAGCAGGCTTCCATTTTGCTTAGTTCAGTTTTGTTGAGATTAGTCAGAGTGGGAGATGCATAGAGTAGGGTAGATAAAAGTTGGGAGCGAGCAATGGCTGATCTTGTGTTGTTGGTAAGAAATGGTTTGATACGGTAGAGTGATCCCAGTTTGGCATGTACTTTTTTAATAGTTAAGTTGAGATGACTATTAAATTTTAGGTGGGAGTCTATGGATGTTCATTGTGTTACCCTGCTGCAGTCATCACATTTTGGTTATCCTGTTGTCAGGCGGTCCCGCAGTCGGCCGGATTTCCAAAGTCTTGGTCCGGCGTTTTTTGCTGTCGCCTCATCCCTGACGTCAGTGCGCCAGGTGTACATATATTGCAACCAACACCATTTTCTTCAGTCTTTCTTGCCACGCAGTACCCGAAGCAGAAGCAGTTCGCAAGTGCCGGTCGGCCGACTCCTGAGATTGTCGAATTCGAATTTCAGACCGAAGTCTTCTATAAAGCTAAGTACCCTGTTGGGGAAACTTTTCTTGCCTTAGACCGATGTCATAAAAAGTTAACAATTGTATTTCTTGTGGGAAGCAAATACCTCATAAGGATTTTCATTCTTATTGCATACCTTGCCTAGGCCCTGATCGCGATGTCACTTCTTGTCATTTTTGTGCTAGATACTATTAAAAGACAATTTGATTTCGCACGGCACTATTTTGGTAGAAAATTTAACTATAACATGCCGTTGGAGCAAACGACTACCGGCGTGCACAAAAAGCGCAGGGACAAGGACCGACAGCCCAGGCCTAAGCCCGATTCCGAGGCCTCAGTTGATCCGGTCTCCGGTTATCAGTGAGGCTTCGATGCAGCCCCTGACTACCGCAGTTCTGGAACCTGAGACCGCTACGGATATTTTGACGGAATGTACTAGGCCGACGCAGCCTTTTACTTCAGGCCCTTCAGACGATTTACCTTCCAAGGACGTAGGTGCTTCTGAAACGCCATCGGTTTCTGAAGGCGTTTTCAGACCGATGACTCTTACAGTCAAAATGTTTTCTAAGTCGAAGACTCCTTCTAAATCAAAAAAGACTACACTTCAGTCTCCTGTTCAAGGCCCTATGCCTAAGAAACTGATGCTCAAAATGGCTGAAAATTTGATTTCTCTTATCAGGGGTTCTCAGCCTCCTCCTGACAAAAGGCCTAGACAAGAGGAAGATTCTGCTTCCTCTGAGCAACTGTCTATTTCTTCGGATTCCTCTGAGGACCAAGGCTATTCCTTCTCTCCTTATGAAGAGTCTGATACTGAGGACTCTATTCCCTCAGCTCCCCCCCCCCCTGAAGACTACTCTTTTGGGGAAACTTTACACACTATGAGGGAACATTTTCACTGGGAAGGTCAGGATTACTCTGATTCCAAGAAAAGGCTCAGAGAGTTTCCTTTACTCCCCCAACACAGACCTCTAGCCATCCCTCCTGTTTTGGACATTGTGGATGATGTCTATTTAGAATCCAGTTTCAACCCAGACTCTCTACCTCCTGCTCTGGCCAAGCCTGACAGATACTACAGAGTACCTGATTCCCACAAATTCCTTTACAAAAGCCAAGTAGCTGACCCAGAGACCATCTCCCAGGGTCCCAAGGGGGCTAAGGCTTCCATGGCTAAAAATCCAGTACCTTCTGAAAGGGATTCAAGAGCACTAGACAGGTGGGGGAAAAAGGTTTACACCTCAGCCACTTTAGCAATGAGAGCACTAAATTGTCAATTTCATATGCTTAAGTATCAGCAATTTCTGATCTCTCAGTTAAAACAAAAGATAACCTCCCTCCCTCAACAATCTGAATTGAAAGAAGTACAGGATTTGTTGCACGCCACCGAGCAGGTGGGCAAACATACCTTACAATGTGGGTTTGATTCTTTAGAGGCCTCCTGTAGAGCAGCTGTCACTGGATCAGTTATACGTAGGCATGCCTGGTTAAAGGAACAAAGTCTGCCTGATCATGTTAAAGCAAAATTACTAGATGCTCCCTTACAGCAGGATGTTCTTTTTGGAGTTAAAGCAGAAGAAATTTTAAAGAAAATGGAAGATAAGGCGAAATCACTGCAGACAGTCAAAGATTTCCTACAAGTACAACCCCCTTGCTTCAGCAGAAACTGGCCAACAAAAAATTGGTCCTTTCCAGCCACTGACAGACCTCAGAGGGTAAATACAGGTGCTCAAGGGGCAGAGGACAACCACAAGCCCAGTATAAACCTCGCTAATGGGGCACTCCAACCCAGAGGGGAGGAGAAGACAGGTCTCAACCCACCAGAAGGCAAACTCAATGACTTGCACCTCAACTGGCCAAACAAAGTTCTTTTGTCAGCCCCCTTGGGGGGAAAACTAGCACTATTTGCAGACAACTGGCACATGGTCACAAAGGACAAATGGGTCCTAGACATAATTTTACGAGGATACAGATTCCACTTTCACACCTTGCCAATAAAAAGAGGAATGCCAAACCTGCCACAAAATCAAAGGGCAGAGGCTCAAAAACAAATTACAGCTCTCATGGCCATGAGAGCCATTCAACGGGTACCAACTCAAGAGCAAGGTCAAGGATTTTACTCAAGGCTCTTTCTAGTACCCAGAAAGGACAATGCTTGGAGACCAATTCTGGACCTTTCAATTCTAAACACTTACTTACAAGTTCCCAAATTCAAGATGCTAACACTACAGCAGCTACTTCCCATGTTGGGCAAGGAAGCATGGCTGGTAACGTTGGACCTCAAGGAGGCATACCTGCATGTCCCTGTCAGACAAAGTTGCAGAAGATACCTACGTTTCATTGCAGGTTCAACCCATTATCAATTCTCTGCACTGCCCTTTGACTTATCTACTGCGCCCAGAGTTTTCACAAAATGCCTGGCACCAGTAATTGCATACTGCAGACAAAGAGGAATTCAACTATATCCATACCTGGACGACTGCCTCATGCAAGCAGAAAGAAAAGACATTCTCTTACATCATCTGGCTTTTGTGAAGCATCTACTAAATTGTCTGGGGTACACAGTAAATGAAAAGAAGTCAAAACTAGTACCCTCACAAAAAAATGACATTCCTGGGTGCCAGCTTGGACACAACGGCCCAGAAGGCTTATCTTACACCAGACAAGCAACTACAACTGACTCAATATTTCAGGACAATGGCAACAAAGACCCAATTAACTGCAAGAAAAATTCTGCAGGCTTTGGGCTTCATGGCATCTTGCATTCTGATAATACCATTTGCAAAACTGCATATGAGGAAATTACAGTGGTACCTAAAAAGCGTATGGTATCAACACACCCACAGCTTGGACACAGTGACATTCCCTGCCTTCAACAAGAATTTCTATGGTGGGCACAGGCATGTCACCTCAACAAGGGTCAGCCTTTCACCTTGCCCCCAACCAGGCAAACTATCACAACAGATGCTTCAGACTATGCCTGGGGGGCACACATGGCAGGGCAATGCATTCAAGGTCTATGGACTGCAGAACAAAGAAAACTGCACATAAATCAAAAAGAGATGCTAGCTGTACAGAAAGCTCTGACAGCCTTCAAGGATCTACTACAGCCAGGACAACTTGCAATAAAGATGGACAACACTACAGTAATGTGGTACATAAACAAACAAGGGGGCACACATTCCTACCCTCTTTGCAGGCAAGCAATAATCTTATGGAACACAGCTCTGGCCTACCAAGTCCAGTTCCAAGCTCAATTCCTGCCAGGACAGAAAAACACATTGGCAGACGACCTAAGCAGAAACATCAAAGATCCCCACGAGTGGAAACTAGACCCACAAATATTTACAATGATAACTCAAAGATGGGGTCTACCAAATATAGAAAACACCAAAAGCCAGCAAGATAGTATCACCATTTATTCTGAGGCAACAAAAGGACAAAAAATGCCCTAATTCAAAAAACTCATACTAGTTTCGGCACCAGCCTTCATCAGTGAGTGAAAATCATTCAAAAATACATGGTCAACATCTGTTTAAATCTGTGAACAAACCAATGGCAGTACAAACATTTGCATAGAGCTCTCAAATCAAATTTAAAGCAACATTGCACTGTTGAATGAGGAAAAAAGTATATATCCCCATACAATACTAATATATACAAATTGTGATTCTAGTAATAAACTAGATTGACATAAGACAGATGGTAACATGTTATTAGCATATAATGTGATCTTGAATTACAAAGGGAAAAATGTATATAAATAAGAATGAAAATGACATATAAATGGTTTATAAATGGTCATTAAGACCTGGAGGGAAGAGAGCTCCTAGATGTGTAATCCAATATCTCTCCTTATGGCTCAGGATACCTTGCCAACCTATCTGGTTTTGCCTGTTCCCTGTAATTTTATCAATAATTGTAAACATAAACTGGGCAGTAGGATGTTTAACTGTATGTAAGTATAAAGCATTAGATGCCTTATGATTCCGTATGTCGCTACGATGTTCCCCAATTCTAATACGTAATGAACGTGAAGTCTTGCCAACATAGAAAGATTTGCATTGGCATGTAGCCAAATAAATGACCCAGCTAGTGGAACAATTGCCAAACACCTTGATGTCATACACTTTGCTAGTATTAGAACTTGTAAATTGTTTCAACTGGTTAACATGAGAACAAGAAACACAATGTCCACACCTGAATGTTCCCAATAATTCGTCCCCCAATATGGTGAGTTGTTTATATTTGGCTGCCCCACTTTCTCTGTGTTTGTAATGTGAAAATAGGGTGCCTAATGTTTTACCACGTCTGAATGAAAATGAACATTGTTTGTCTAATATTCCCTCAAAAATCATTTGCTAGTAGAATATTCCAATTTTGGTTCACGGCTTGCCTAACGGTCTGATAGTTTTTGCCCAGTGTCGTAATTAGTCTCACTTTAGAGTTGTTGATGTTTTGACTTTTGTCCCTGTATTCCAACAATAACTTTCTATCTTGGTTGTCAGAATATGTCTTAGCTAATTCTATATCAAAATGCTATAACCCGGTCCACAAATCTATTAAATAAATCAGTTTTGGCTGTAGAATAATCATGTGAACATGAGTTAATTCTCCGAATTCTAAGATATTGAGATTTAGGGATATTCCGGATGGTGTGGCGTGGATGCATACTATGTGCATGTAACAAGGTGTTAAACTGGGATATTTCGAAAAATTTTGTATTAAGTGTGTTATCAGTGTTACGATATACTGTAACATCCAAAAAAGTTATTTCATGTCTATGAAATGTAATAGAAAATTCAATGCCCCAAATATTGTTATTCAGATGTTCCAAAAATTCTTGTAAATAATTCGCATCTGCACACCATCCAACAATCATCTAAATATCTTCTCCATATGTCTATTTCCACAAGATATAAATTGTGTAAAGGGTTATAGATCAGACATTCCTCAAGGTAAGCCATGAAAAGATCTGCATAGATGGGGGCAAAAGAAGCCCCCATGGCCGTACCTTGCAATTGCCAATAGCAATCACCCTGGAAATAGAACACATTTTTACTTAAGACATGTTCGGTGAGACAAATGAGTAGAGTATTGAAACCCGGAGAATATAATTCTGACTTAACAAGCCAATATTCAACAGCCTGCAGCCCTGCCCAATGTGGGATACTAGTGTAGAGGGATTTAACATCCAGAGTGCACATTATCCAATGGGGTTCTAGTTGGCAATCTTCAATAATTTGCAAAAATTGCGTGGTGTCTTGAATTCTTGCTCTCACCAAGGACAATAGTGGTTTTAAATATTGGGTAAGAAAAGCAGACAGGGGTTCTGTGAGAGAACCATGACCAGAAACTATAGGCCTACCTGGTGGATGTGTAAGGGATTTGTGTATTTTGGGCAAAAGATACAAAATTTGTCTAGCGGTTTAACCTGTAGATGTTGAACCATTTTGTTAGTGAGTATACCCTCCTCCAATGCAGATTGTAAAAAGGCATCAATTTCTTTTTTAAATGTCATAGTTGGATCAATGTCCATTTTCATATAGCATTGTTTGTCAGATAGTTGTCGTAAACCCTCATTTATATAAAAGTCCATGTTTAAGATTACCACTGCACCCCCCTTGTCAGCTTGAACTATTGCTATGTTACGATTGTTTCTGAGTTCAGACAAAGCCACTCTTTCGTTAGAACTAATATTGTCCCTGCCAGTAACAACCTCAAAAGAGGAAAATGTAGATCCTTTAACACCGCTTGTTGAAATATCGCTACATTCTTATTCATAGGTGGCTGAAATGTTGATTTGTGGAAGGTGAAATCAGTAGATCTTTGAACATTGGAACTATCCTGTTCTGAAAAAAACAGTTTAAGGTTTAGTCTACGACAAAAATCAATAACATCTAATGAGGTTTGGTATTCATCACAAAAAAAGCTAGGAACAAAATTTAACCCTTTATTAAGAACTTGTTTTTGTTCTGATGTTAATACATGATTCGATAAATTCAACACATTTTCAAAAACTTGTGTGTCTACTTGAGTAGTGCTTGAATCAGTCCCGTCATGGAATCTGTAGATGTATTTGTTTCTATGTTTCCTCCCCCCTCTGGATTTCCTACCATGTCTAAAGGGTAATGTGTATTGGTTTTCTTTTTAAGTGGAGAATTGCCAATATTGGCATATTTACCGTCGGTATTGGATGACTCCTCCTGAGGTACTGGTCTGAAAGTGGTCTCTGTTCTTTAATATGGATCTAGGCCTTTTTCTGGACCTGCCCTGCCCATATTGGGAACATTGTCTTGAAACCTCACAGATCGTTGCACTTGAAACGGATGTCCCCTTTCATAGTCATTGCTATCCCTGTTAAATTTTTTAATTTTTCTTTCCCTGATAATTTTGTCATATGATGTTAGTTCCTTGGACAACTTGTCTATGTATTCAAAATATTTGGGACTTGATTCATATTTTTTACATATGTTTGCTAGATTTTTGACTTCAGAAAGACATATGTTTATTGTTCTTTCATAATAAGAAGCCAGAATCTTCACAAAGACCATGGATCCTTCTTTAAGTGCCGCATCCCATTCTTCATTAAGCCTCTCTTCAGATCTGCTTACAAGTGGGTGCAATTTTATCCGTAGTCCCCTAGGTGCAATATTTTTGTGTAAATAGGCTTTAAATAGACGAAGATGCCAAATATTGGCTCTCAGTCCTTTCAGACCTTTTTCCAAATCCCGAAAACAGAACTCACAATTGTCTGTGGGATTTATGGCAGGCTGAATGGGGTTGCTGCTTGGGGCTTGGTTAACACCAAAAATAGCCAAGTCTTCCCTATCAGCACACAACCCCTCCAAGATCTTATCTAAATCCATGTTAAGTGACAAATATCCAAGGAACCAACAAAAAATATATGATATTGCAAGGAATGGCAAGAACCATAAAAGTGATAGATAGGGGCAGGACCAGAATGACCCAGTAAACAGTATCAACAAAACTGAGATGTCCAACTACCACTCAGATCAATTTCAAATCAGTAAGACACTGAGAATATATATCTGAGGAATTAACCAATAGTAAATAACTGCTGATATACAACCATTACCTTATCTGTCATGAAATGGCACAAATGTAATATGACAATTTCTGGATTTACTTAGAAACATAGATAGAAACCTAGATCAAATGTTGTCTTATAAGCATTAATAAAATGCAATATGTATATATTATTGGCCACTGACAAATCATATAAGCATCTTAACCCTGTCAACCATAAATAGTTCACTTGTATCAAAAACAGATTCGAACACTGAATCATCTATAATACAAATGTAGCCTATGAACAATATAATAGACAAGATAACATTAGGGCTCAACCAGTATGCACCAAAAAGTTGTGCTATATATACAAAAAACTTGCTTGACTATAATACATATCAAAATAAAGTATGTTATAGTCAAAGGTTAACTCAAAATATTAGGCTAACTTTGAGGTACCCATAACAGGTAGTAACCACTAAATAAACCTGTCTTCTGCTAGATTATGTATGAAATCTAATGTCCTGGCACTATGTATGTTCTTCAAAACCAGATATATATGATATAAAACTCCTATATGTATATAGGCAAAACCACCATTATGTAAAACTAGTTATAAATGCACTGTAATATTAGGCAGAAAAAATTCAAAAAAATCATAGGACCACAGGCACAATTATTAAATATTGTTCAACCAAGATTGACTTAATACCAAAATGGTGGTGTTATGCTGAAACCACCAAGTAATTACTTTTACAAATGTTGTCAAGACTCTGAATTCCAACAAAATGTATAAACGACCCAAAATTATGAGTCGCCAATTATATACATGGCCAGTTTAAATAAGAATAATGTCGGACATTAATCCGTACCCTAATCTTGTTATAATACGATGTAACCCTCACCATCAGCTGGAAACAAATACAACTATGTTTGAAAAACAATTTCCCTAAACGATGATGCACAATCGTGGTCAATAACAATCATCGCTAGATAGAATATCAGTTAGAACATTAAATACATGTACATAATTGCTATAAAGTTGTTAGAAAAAGACAAAACATGTACTTAAAGTCCCAAACACATAGTTAGGTGAAATGTCTCATGAGCCGTATATACTTGTGATGTCTTCTGTTGTTTCAAGTCCCAATGTTAGGAAAATGAAGAAGTCAGATTAAATAAAACGTCCCAAAATGGAGTCCAGCCCGAACATAATGATTGAAAAATGACAAAAATGTTTAGACAAAACTCGTGAGCCTGAAAAACACAAAGTTCGGCGGGATCCGGCCAAAAATGGAAAGTCTATACTGCTGTTCCGTTTCCACTAGTCCAGGTTTTAATATATTTAGAAGATAGATGACAGGCAGTCAACAAAATATGCAAACAGGATACAGTGGAAAATGGCGGACCCTTGAATCGAGGCCCAATACTCCCTCACACAACTCTGTATGCAGCTAATCACCACACCCTAAGCTTAGGGCATTAGTTAGATTAATCGACTCATCTTCATTCATAAACCAAATATAAATGACCCCCAGAACTGAACAGTACCTTTAGAGCCGTTCCATCTCAGCGCCGACTATAATCCATACTGCATACAAGTGCAAGTGGCTCCAAAAATATCCCAATTGCTTTGTTCACAAAAATACACAATAGTTTCAAAAGAAACCTAAACTCTTCATGTCAAAATGACGTTGAACCTGACGATATGCAGAAGCCTCAAGGCAGGAGTCCTCTCCTACCGACGGTGAAACCATACGCCAACAGCAAGGAAAACCAACTGAAGCAAACACCAAACCCTCGCACGTACGGCTGCACGGCCAACCAACCTTGTATGAAAACACCAAAAGCCAGCAAGATAGTATCACCATTTATTCTGAGGCAACAAAAGGACAAAAAATGCCCTAATTCAAAAAACTCATACTAGTTTCGGCACCAGCCTTCATCAGTGAGTGAAAATCATTCAAAAATACATGGTCAACATCTGTTTAAATCTGTGAACAAACCAATGGCAGTACAAACATTTGCATAGAGCTCTCAAATCAAATTTAAAGCAACATTGCACTGTTGAATGAGGAAAAAAGTATATATCCCCATACAATACTAATATATAAGGTCTGAAAGGACTGAGAGCCAATATTTGGCATCTTCGTCTATTTAAAGCCTATTTACACAAAAATATTGCACCTAGGGGACTACGGATAAAATTGCACCCACTTGTAAGCAGATCTGAAGAGAGGCTTAATGAAGAATGGGATGCGGCACTTAAAGAAGGATCCATGGTCTTTGTGAAGATTCTGGCTTCTTATTATGAAAGAACAATAAATATATGTCTTTCTGAAGTCAAAAATCTAGCAAACATATGTAAAAAATATGAATCAAGTCCCAAATATTTTGAATACATAGACAAGTTGTCCAAGGAACTAACATCATATGACAAAATTATCAGGGAAAGAAAAATTAAAAAATTTAACAGGGATAGCAATGACTATGAAAGGGGACATCCGTTTCAAGTGCAACGATCTGTGAGGTTTCAAGACAATGTTCCCAATATGGGCAGGGGCAGGTCCAGAAAAAGGCCTAGATCCATATTAAAGAACAGAGACCACTTTCAGACCAGTACCTCAGGGGAGGAGTCATCCAGTACCGACGGTAAATATGCCAATATTGGCAATTCTCCACTTAAAAAGAAAACCAATACACATTACCCTTTAGACATGGTAGGAAATCCAGAGGGGGGAGGAAACATAGAAACAAATACATCTACAGATTCCATGACGGGACTGATTCAAGCACTACTCAAGTAGACACACAAGTTTTTGAAAATGTGTTGAATTTATCGAATCATGTATTAACATCAGAACAAAAACAAGTTCTTAATAAAGGGTTAAATTTTGTTCCTAGCTTTTTTTGTGATGAATACCAAACCTCATTAGATGTTATTGATTTTTGTCGTAGACTAAACCTTAAACTGTTTTTTTCAGAACAGGATAGTTCCAATGTTCAAAGATCTACTGATTTCACCTTCCACAAATCAACATTTCAGCCACCTATGAATAAGAATGTAGCGATATTTCAACAAGCTGTTAAAGGATCTACATTTTCCTCTTTTGAGGTTGTTACTGGCAGGGACAATATTAGTTCTAACGAAGAGTGGCTTTGTCTGAACTCAGAAACAATCAACATAGCAATAGTTCAAGCTGACAAGGGGTGCAGTGGTAATCTTAAACATGGACTTTATATAAATGAGGGTTTACGACAACTATCTGACAAACAATGCTATATGAAAATGGACATTGATCCAACTATGACATTTAAAAAAGAAATTGATGCCTTTTTACAATCTGCATTGGAGGAGGGTATACTCACTAACAAAATGGTTCAACATCTACAGGTTAAGGAACCGGCTAGACAAATTTTGTATCTTTTGCCCAAAATACACAAATCCCTTACACATCCACCAGGTAGGCCTATAGTTTCTGGTCATGGTTCTCTCACAGAACCCCTGTCTGCTTTTCTTACCCAATATTTAAAACCACTATTGTCCTTGGTGAGAGCAAGAATTCAAGACACCACGCAATTTTTGCAAATTATTGAAGATTGCCAACTAGAACCCCATTGGATAATGTGCACTCTGGATGTTAAATCCCTCTACACTAGTATCCCACATTGGGCAGGGCTGCAGGCTGTTGAATATTGGCTTGTTAAGTCAGAATTATATTCTCCGGGTTTCAATACTCTACTCATTTGTCTCACCGAACATGTCTTAAGTAAAAATGTGTTCTATTTCCAGGGTGATTGCTATTGGCAATTGCAAGGAATGCCATGGGGGCTTCTTTTGCCCCCATCTATGCAGATCTTTTCATGGCCTACCTTGAGGAATGTCTGATCTATAACCCTTTACACAATTTATATCTTGTGGAAATAGACATATGGAGAAGATATTTAGATGATTGTTGGATGGTGTGGCGTGCAGATGAATATTTACAAGAATTTTTGGAACATCTGAATAACAATATTTGGGGCATTGAATTTTCTATTACATTTCATAGACATGAAATAACTTTTTTGGATGTTACAGTATATCGTAACACTGATAACACACTTAATACAAAAATTTTTCGGAAATATCCCCAGTTTAACACCTTGTTACATGCACATAGTATGCATCCACGCCACACCATCCGGAATATCCCTAAATCTCAATATCTTAGAATTCGGAGAATTAACTCATGTTCACATGATTATTCTACAGCCAAAACTGATTTATTTAATAGATTTGTGGACCGGGGTTATAGCATTTCTGATATAGAATTAGCTAAGACATATTCTGACAACCAAGATAGAAAGTTATTGTTGGAATACAGGGACAAAAGTCAAAACATCAACAACTCTAAAGTGAGACTAATTACGACACTGGGCAAAAACTATCAGACCGTTAGGCAAGCCGTGAACCAAAATTGGAATATTCTACTAGCAAATGATTTTTTGAGGGGAATATTAGACAAACAATGTTCATTTTCATTCAGACGTGGTAAAACATTAGGCACCCTATTTTCACATTACAAACACAGAGAAAGTGGGGCAGCCAAATATAAACAACTCACCATATTGGGGGACGAATTATTGGGAACATTCAGGTGTGGACATTGTGTTTCTTGTTCTCATGTTAACCAGTTGAAACAATTTACAAGTTCTAATACTAGCAAAGTGTATGACATCAAGGTGTTTGGCAATTGTTCCACTAGCTGGGTCATTTATTTGGCTACATGCCAATGCAAATCTTTCTATGTTGGCAAGACATCACGTTCATTACGTATTAGAATTGGGGAACATCATTGATACACGGAATCATAAGGCATCTAATGCTTTATACTTACATACAGTTAAACATCCTACTGCCCAGTTTATGTTTACAATTATTGATAAAATTACAGGGAACAGGCAAAACCAGATAGGTTGGCAAGGTATCCTGAGCCATAAGGAGAGATATTGGATTACACATCTAGGAGCTCTCTTCCCTCCAGGTCTTAATGACCATTTATAAACCATTTATATGTCATTTTCATTCTTATTTATATACATTTTTCCCTTTGTAATTCAAGATCACATTATATGCTAATAACATGTTACCATCTGTCTTATGTCAATCTAGTTTATTACTAGAATCACAATTTGTATATATTAGTATTGTATGGGGATATATACTTTTTTCCTCATTCAACAGTGCAATGTTGCTTTAAATTTGATTTGAGAGCTCTATGCAAATGTTTGTACTGCCATTGGTTTGTTCACAGATTTAAACAGATGTTGACCATGTATTTTTGAATGATTTTCACTCACTGATGAAGGCTGGTGCCGAAACTAGTATGAGTTTTTTGAATTAGGGCATTTTTTGTCCTTTTGTTGCCTCAGAATAAATGGTGATACTATCTTGCTGGCTTTTGGTGTTTTCATACAAGGTTGGTTGGCCGTGCAGCCGTACGTGCGAGGGTTTGGTGTCTACCAAATATAGACCTGTTTGCCAGTCGTCAAAACTACCAGCTGACAAAATTTTGTACAAGGACATTCCACCATCAAGCTTGGAAAGTGGACGCTCTCTCCTTCAGTTGGAAAAACCTGACAGCATATGCCTTTCCTCCATTACCTCTTCTCACAAAGGTTCTTTTGAAGGTCAAAAAGGAGAAACATCGACTGATTCTCATAGCCCCAGACTGGCCACGCCAGCACTGGTACCCGCTATTGAAGAATATGGCTCACAGCCCACCATGGATATTGCCTCAAATACCTCATTTGCTCACGCAGCAAAACAAACAGATTCTACACAGCCAGCTCAAAACCTTAAACCTGGCTGCATGGCAAATCAATTAAGCATCCAACCAGCCCCTCTTTCACAAGCAGTACTGGATGTTATTCTGGAAGCCAGGAGGCCAAGCACCAGGAAGGCTTACTCGGACAAATGGAAAAGGTTTTCTGCTTGGAACCAAGCTAAAGGCCAAGACACAATTCAGCCTCATATGCCTCACATTCTGCAGTATTTAGCTGAGATGTTGCACAAAGGACTTTCCTTCTCCTCAATTAAAATCCATGCTTCAGCTATTTCAGCTCACTATGACACGAATCCACCTTTATTTTCAAATCCTCTTCCAAGGCAGTTCCTCAGAGGGGCAAAAAACATTAGACCACCTAGAAGAGCTCCTACACCAACATGGGACCTCAACTTTGTTCTGGAAAAACTAACGCTACCTCCCTTTGAACCAGCTTTCTCTGCAGACCTTCAGTTCCTATCTTGGAAGACTGCCCTGCTCCTGGCAATAACTTCTGCTAGGAGAGTCTCAGAATTACAGGCACTTATGGCAGTGGAACCTTTCCTCATTTTTCATCAAGACAGAGTTTCTCTATGAACTAATCCTTCCTTCATGCCTAAGGTGGTTTCCAGTGTAGCTTTAAATCAAACCATCCACCTACCCACTTTCTTCCCCAATCCACAGAACAAGGGTGAGAGACTCCTGCATTCCTTGGACATTCACAGGCAACTTCGTTACTACTTGGATAAAACTAAGGCTTTCAGAAAAACTGACCAGCTCTTTGTATCCTATGCTACAGCTTCTCAAGGGAGGGCCATATCCAAGCAAACCATTTCTAAATGGATAGGCCATTGCATACGGTTCTGTTATACCCATCATGGGAAACCAGTTCCTCCTACCATTAGATCCCACTCTACCAGGGCAACAGCTACCTCTACAGCTTTTCTCAGGGGGGTTCCTGCCAAGGAAATTTTAGAAGCTGCAACTTGGAGTTCTGTACACACCTTCACCAAACACTATCACTTACCTCTTTATTCTAAGTCCAGGGCGGGCTTCACCACTGCAGTTCTGCAGGGCCTCATTGCCTCCACTAACTCTCTATGATACCTCTCCACCCTACCTTAGCTTTGGTACTCAACCCAAGTGTGATGACTACAGCAGGGTAACACGATGAACATAGTACAGTTTTGTACCTACCATAAATATAGATGTTCGAGTGTTCACCCTGCTGCAGTCCCAGGTTACCCTCCCTCCAACCCCTCTGATCTACTGACTAAATCTCTGCTATGCCTTACTGATATATTTGCTTATAGCTGAAGGGATTTTGTGTTTGTACAGTGTACACACCATTTGGTACGAATTTGGATCACCTTTTTGGGGGCACCTGACATCTGGGGCAAGAAAAACTGAAGAAAATGGCATCGGTTGTAATATATGTACCCCTGGCGCACTGATGTCAGGGATGAGGCGACAGCAACCGACGCCAGACCAAGACTTTGGAAATCCGGCCGACTGCGGGACCGCCTGACGACAGGATAACCCAAGTGTGATGACTGCAGCAGGGTGAACACTCGAACATCTACATTTATGGTAGGTACAAAACTGTACTTTTTCCCAATATCTTAGCCTGTGCCACTGGAGCGATTGGAGTAGCATTTGTGGAGTAGATAGTGAATTGACTGTTATCAGTATTTTTGTTAGAACTGGTTATAATCATAGGCTGAGTTTTCTTTGAATTGAGGATAAGTTGGGCTTTGGTAAGGTAGTTTTCAACATCAGAGAATGCTAGTTGAGTTGTTTGCAGGAGGGTGGCAATGTTTTCTGCAGCACAGATTAAGATAGTATCATCTGCATACTGAATGATAGATGCATGCTGTGTGGAGGTATGGAGGTCATTTGTGAAGCTTATGAATAGTAGTGGTCCTAAGCTAGAACCCTATGGGACTCCTATAGTTATGGGCAGCTGAGGAGAGAGAGAATTTTCCCATTTCACAGCTTGGTACCTGTCAAGTTAAGTAGCTCTGGAACCAGGTAAGAGTGGAATTTGATAGGTGATATTGGTTTAATTTGCTTAGCAGAATTTGGTACGAGACTGTGTCAAATGCTTTGGACATATCTAAAAAAAAGAGTCGACACCTGCAGGCTTTCATTTTTGAGTTGGTTTACTGTATCTGTGAAGCAGAGGAGGGCTGTAGTGATACTATGGGCAGTTCTGAAACCATGCTGAGTAGGTGACAGGATGTTGCTGCCTAGGATATATTTTAGCGCCTAGGATATATTTTAGCACCTAGGTATGGATGCATTTTTCTAGTAATTTGGCCAGGGGAGAGAGTAAAGCAATGGGCCTGTAGTTATTAAGTTCAGTGGAGGTCCCACCTTTATGTATGGGTGTAACATAGGATATTTTCCAGAGTTTGGGCACATAGTTTTCAACAATTGATCTGTTTATGAGAGTGGAGATTGGGATAGCAATAGCATCTGCTGTGAGTTTCAAGAAATAGCTGGGGAGTAGGTTGGCTGCTGTTGATGAGGTTTTTAGTTTGGTGAGCATACTTTTGATTTAAGTGGTGGAAACAGTTTTGAGGGTAAAACATGTATTAGTGTTATTTGTGTTGGGGGGGATAGTAAGGTAGGAAATGTCCTGTGATACTAAGGATAGAATTGAGTTCACATTGTGTTTCGATGGGAACTTTAGTGTCAGGGGTGGTTGGTTTGGGGGTAGCCTTTTGGGTAGGTTTTAGTAGCTGGTTTACATTTTTCAAAAATTTTTGGGGGTTGTGTTGGTATTTAGTTTGTAATGTCATGTAGTAGGAATTTTTGTCCTGCCTAATGCATTTATTTATTTATTTGACCAGGTTAGTCCATCTGAGCTTACACCCTTTTTCACTGGAGGCCCGGGGAGAAAAGCTCCACAGTACAAAATTAAGCAAGTAAAAAAAAATTCACAGTTCAACTTTTCTGAGTAAAGTATTCACTGTACATCTTTTGTGAGTGAAGAATTAAGAGGAGTAAAATAAGAAAAATTATATAAAAGTATATACAAATGTTTAAAAGTTTAAAATGCAGTAAAAGTGTATACAGATCATTTAGATGAGCAAGTTGAGGAGCATTTAAGAGAACTCTGCTAATGAGGCTTTCGGAACTAGGAGTGAGTATTGAGGTGGTTAGTAGGAACAAAGTGCCAAGATGCAGTAGAAATGTAGTTAATGGTGTATTATTAGAGTCATGGAGGCTAGTTTGATATGTAACAGTTAGGGGGAAATAAGACAGAAAAGATAAGGAGAGAAAGGAAATTAGTATCATGTTTCAGGGGCATGAGGGGTATGGGGGGCAGTAGATAATATCACTGTAATAGAATCACAGTTAGACTAAATAGAATAATTGTGGCAAAGGAAGGGGTAGTCAGGAAAGTGGGGGGGGCATAAAACAGGAAAGAGGATAGCGAAGATTTTAAGTTAGGTGATTGCAGTGACATTTCCAGGTGCTATGAACATAATTTCTGATAGCTGTCTTGAATTCTTGTGTATGGGTGATATTCCTGAGAATCAAGGGAGGTTTCTATTGTGGAAGAGGAGGAAGATAGCTAAAGAGGTTTTGTCCTAGTGACTTTTTAGGTTTATGAATCTGTAGGAGAGATTGGTCAATGCTTCTTTCTGAGGGAACATGGTGGGTTGTATAGGGAGACAAGAGAGGATATGCTAGGGCAGGAAGATGGATTGTTTAGGATAGTGTGGATGATGATAAGTTGACTGAATAAGAGTTAGTTAGGAAATTCTAACCAGCTGAGAGTTTGAAGAGCAAGACAGTGGTGTGATTTTGGTGGTATGTTAGCTTCAGATCTAGCTACTTGGTTGTATGTGGTTTTGAGTTTGCATAGTAGAGAGGACTGTAAGTTACTAAGGATTTGAGAGGTATAGAAGAGGTTTGGGAGAAGATAAGCCTGGGTGAGACAAATTCTAGAGCTGGGGGTGAGGAACCTGTAGTTTCTGTAGAGTAGGCCAGGTTTTTGGTGGGTTTTCTTTGTACAGTGGTGAACATGGAGATCCAATTTAAGTTAGTTATCAATGATTATTCCAAGGAGTTTTGTGTGGGGTTCTGTAGAGATATTGGTGGTGGTAAGATAAGACATGGTGAAAGAGGATTTAAGATGGTTGGGAGATTTAAGTAAGAATAGGAAAGGTTTAGTCGTTTTAGGGTTCAGTATGAGTTGGTTGTTAGTAAGCCAAGTTTCAGTGAGGTTAAAAGAGGTCTAAGTTAGAGTGAGCAGGTCAGAGGGGTTGTCTGCAGTGGTGATGATAGTGTAGTCATCTATGTACTGTATGACGGATGATTGAGGACAGGATGTGTGGAGTTGGTTGGTAAAAAATGTTAGAGAAGGAGTCCTACAATTGAGCGTTGTAGTACCCCATTTTATAGGGAGAAATGGAGATAGAGTGGAGAGCCATTTGACAGATTGCTGTCTGTTAGAGAGGTAGCTGGTAAACCAGGAGATAGTTGTGGGAGAGAGGATGAGCTGAGCAAATTTGAAGAGGAGGATAGGGTGGAAAATGATGTCAAAAGCTTTGGAAAGAACTAAGAAAAGGCAGGATACTAGTTTGTTATTGTCTCTGGCTAGGGAGATAGAATTGTTAAAGGAAATGAGAGCAAGTAGGTATTTTACTGCTTGTATCTTCCAGTTTCTCAGTTTTTGAATTATCTTTTGTTTAGTCTCTTCCCACATACCCTTAGCTGGCATAACAGTATCCTTTTTAATCCATACTTCATTTTATCATGTCTCCATAAATATGGGTATTGCTAGAGCAGTTAATGTGTGGGTACATAGTTTACTCCTATAGACTTTGTTTTATCTTCATAAATTTTTATATGAAAAAAAAAACTGTAGTACCTAAAGATTACTGTCTCAGAATGGTCCGCAACACTGAGATGTCCTTTTTTTATTTTGTACCTTATAAAATAAGAATGTCATCTACAAATAAAGCCAACTTTTTTTGAATACCATACCAATTATATCCCTGAAGTTTGGAGTCTCTTGTTTTCTTTGCCAGTGGTTCTAAATAGAATGTAAATAACAAAGGGGAAAGTTAACACCCCCTGCCTGGTTCCTGTGTTCAGGCGCAACTTGTAAGAGAGAAGCCTTCCCACTTTGATTTTTGCCTTCGATCCCTCATACAGCCTTCTAATTAACCTTATTATCATATAAGGAAATACAAATGATTCCATTTGCCCTACTCATAAAATTCCAGCTTACTCTGTTGAATGCTTTCTCTCCATCAAAACCCACCAACAACAGTAATATTTTCTTATGTTCTGCTTCCCTCTGAATCATCATTATTCTATTTTGCCCCCCCCCCCCACAAAACCACATTGATCTATATCTATCAATTTTGGCAACACCTTTGCCATTCTTTTAGCCATTATAGACGACACTTTATAGTCATGGTTTAAATTTGAAATGGGCCTATATGAAGCTGGATCTGATGCATCTTTACTGTCTTTAGGTATTACAGCCACCACAGCTTTCTTCCACAGCTTTGCATTGTTTGATATAATGAAATATTCTTTCCCTTTTGCCTATACCTGTGAAACCATTCCCATTCCAAGGTAATATGGAAAGTGTCACCAGTGTGGTAAGAAGTCATTATTTCAATCTGTTACAGATGACAGCTTTTTTAAATGTCAATTTCCAGCTTTTGTGATAGACACATCCAATTTATCTTTGTCAGTTTTATCCTTTATACAGGTTTTTCTTATCAGCATAGGAACCTTTGCCATTTTACAAGACATTTTTTTTAATGAAAACCCTCAAACAAATATATCCCGAAGAACACTCACATAACCCTGTTAACTTAATACAAGTACACAAAGGTATGTACATATTCAAATAATGAAGTTAACTCATTAGTAATGAAGTTATTAAGAATATGAATAATTGTCCCAATTTTCTGCACATACAGGCCTTAACTAACCTAAAGTTGAGGTTATCCATGCTAAGATGCATATTATCAACAGATTCTATAATTGTATCTTATAATCTTTTGAGTAATTTCTTCCCACCTTTCCTTGGCTGCTTGCTCAACATCTCATTTCAACCAAATTCCCAACTATCACATCCTGTCATGACCCCACAAAAAAGAGGGAAGTTTTGTACCATGTCATATGTTGGTTCATTATAATATCCTTTTGTTTTTGTTTTTTTTCTTTATTCCCTTTATGTCCTGCTGTATTATTAAAAAATAGTTTGTTAGATTTAATTTTCTATCATGTTCTAATTTGTTTTATACACACACATACACATGTGTATATATATATATATATATATATATATATATATATATATATATATATATATGGTCTGTGTCAATTATTTGAGTGTTTAAAATGTTGAACGTTATATGGTCAAGACCATATGTTCAACATTTCAAGTGTTCGAAAGTTGACTTTTAACGGCGCCGTACAGTGCAGAATGGGAGAATTTCCCTTTTCTGCACTGAAGTGTGGTCTCAGAGTTGGTATATTTAAGTGTGGGGGGTGCAGGGGTGCATACACTGTTAGTGTATGTTTTTCTTTTTTTTTTTTTTTATTACATATTTGAACTTCCAAATATCGACCATATGGTATTCGACATTTTGGAAGTTCTAATATTTGATATAGGCCCTATATATATAAATAAATAAATATATATATATATATATATATATATATATATATATATATATATATATATATATAAATATAAATATATATATATATATATATATATATATATATAAATATATATATATATATACATATATATAGGTTGATCCCCGGGGTGGATTTTCTATTTCCCATCCAGTCATCAAAATTTTTCTTGAAGAGGGCCAGTGAAGTGCTCTGTTTGACGTGTATGGGAAGTCTGTTCCATAGCATGGGCAGTCTCTGAGTTATGAACCTGTCCCTCCAGCTTGTTCTGTTGATTGTGTTAATGAGGTGGAGGTCTCTGGAGCGTGTGGTGTGCAGGGATTGGGATTTCTTTAGATGTATCATTTCTAACAGAGCTGGGTCAGACATGGCTTTGTAAGTCAAGCAGAGATCACCTCTAAGTAGGCGATATGAGACACAGAATAGTTGGAGTTTTTTGAGTCTGTCCGTATAGGATAAGTGTTTAAGGCCTAGGATCCTCATTGTGAGGTACTTTTGTGGCCTCTCCACTTGTTGCAGTGACAATGTGGTGGTCAAAAGAGAGATTGCTGTCAGCCTGTGTTCCCAGATCTCTTATAATGCCTTTTGTGTTCAGTGGACTACCATTGATGTGGTAATTCATGGGAACTGGGTTTTTCCCAAAAGGGATGATGACACACTTTTTGGCATTGAGCTTATGGCCATGGTTCTGACACCAGTCGTTGGCCTCAGTTAGTTAGGCCTTTCTGTAGAATGTCAGCATCACTTGGGGAGTTAATAAGGGTCTATATTAGAACACCAAATATTCAAAATGTTGAGTGCTCTAATATCGATCCCTACCAATCGAAAATACCAAACATCGAACATTCAGAACAGCAAATGTTTTCCTAGGGAAAAGATTTGCTGTTCCAAAACAAATACACACAACACAAGCACACCAAACAAACAGCAGTCCACACACATACACCTAAACTCTTACACCTAACCCTACACTAAACTATACACACACCACTAACTATCCACTTACTGTAACCCAAACCCTAACCCTAAGGTCCATCACTATCACACACTCACCTCACTTGTGCCCTAACCCTAACTCACCTAACCCGCCCTAACCCTCATGTCCACACAATCACACACATGCCTAACCCGCACCATAACCCTAACTCACCTAACCCTCATGTCCACACAATCGCACACATACCTAACCCACACTCAATCGCACACTTAACTGAACCCGACCCCTAACTTTCCACCAGAGCTCTGAAAATACCGCAGCACCAGAAATGGACAACCGAATTCTTTCCCTAGGAAAGAATTTGGTTTTCTGTTTCTTCGATATTTTCAGCGTTCGCTGAAAATGGGTCACTATTAGAACACTCAACATTTTAAATGTTCGGTGTTCTAATATAGACCCATTAATAATAGCTCCCAACTTGCAATTATCTGCGAACTTTGTCAGGCAGAGTTCCTTCGTGTTGGCCTGGACTTCAGAGAAGTAGATACCAAACAGGGAAGTAGATACCAAACAGAAGAGGACCCAGGACCAAACCCTGTGGGACTCCACTTGTGAATGGTCAACAGCCTGACTTGAAGACAGCTACTTTCACACTGTGGATTCTATCTGTGAGCCAGTTTGCAACCCATGTAGTGATGTAGGGGTTAATGCCTAGCTTAGTGAGTTTTTCTATGATTTCTGAGTGGGGAGTGGTATCAAAGGCTTTGGCCAGGTTAAGGTAGGCTGTATGAACCACCTTACCTTCATCCACAGCTTTGGTGACTGACTCAAAGAAGTCAAGGTTGAGCAGTCATGATCTACCCTTCACAAAACCAAACTGTGTGGGATCCAGAGTTTGGCAGTTCTCTATATCCTTGTTTATTAGGTCCATGATGATGTGTTCCATAGCTTTACATATCAGACTCATCAGACTAATGGGACAGTAGTTCCCAGGGTCTGTAGTCAGTCCTCCTTTGTGGAGAGGGATGACTGTAGTAGTGCGCCATTCGGTAGGAACAAAGCCTGAGGTGAGGCTGTGATTGAACTGGGTACACAGGTGAGGTGCCAGTTCATTCTGTAGTTCATGTAGAACACAGCCAGGGATATTGTCAGGTCCCATAGAAGATGTATTCTTGGCCTTGAACAGTGTTGTTTTAACCTGTTCAGCAGTAATACTGGGTGCCTGGCAATCTACTGGTATTGTGATTGGTCCTTTGGTGGGGGTGAGAGTGGTAAAGTTGGCACTGAATCTGTCAGCCAGTATATTGGCAATATCTGTTGGCTCAGTATAGGAGGTAGCATTGTGCAGTAGCTCACAGCAAATCTGGGTATTGCCGTGGAGATTCTTTACATAACTATAGAAGGCGTTGTAGATGTCTGTACTATCTGCTGCAATTCTGTTTTCATAGCTAGCTTTAGAGGATTTGTTGAGGGATCTCAACTTTTTGTTGAGGCTGATAAGGGAGTTTTTCCAGCCTTGGGACTTCACCTTATTCTGCATCAGTTTTCTAATTCTGTTGTAGAGTTTGTTTATGGTAGGGGACCACCAGATTGGCTTCCCTTTTTTGGAGGAGAGCTTCTTGGTTCTATTGGGTATGGCGAGATCCATGGATTTGTGTACGTGTTCATACAGTGGATTGGTGTATGATTCAATTGTCATGCAAATATTCTCCATTTGCATTGGTGCCGTGAGGTTAGCCACCTCTGTTTTTAGGAGCCCAGAGTTAGTTTTGGAGAAGTTTTTCATGGTGTTTACCTTTGTAGGGTGGGTGGGAGGATATGGATTTCCAAGGTGATTCGTTTGTGGTCGAATCTAACCAGGGAGGAGTTGACTCTTGGTGTAGAATAACGGTTGCCCATGTTAGTAATTACCAGGTCAAGGATGTTGCTACCTCTAGTGGGGGGTAAGTACGAGCTGGTCCAGGGCATTGGAATGAATGAATTCCAGGAAACGTTGGGCAAGTGTATTGGTACATAAGAAGTTTTCCCAGTTAATGGAGGGGTAGTTGAAGTCACCCAGTATGATAGTGTTAGGTTGGACCCTAATATTCTCCAGGGTGCTTAGGTACATGGTTGGTGAGCTATAGCAGGCTACGGCCTGAATTGCTGTCTTACCCAATGTTAGTTGCACCTGAAGTATCTCTGATGCATTATGTTGGGCTACCAGTCTGGAGGTGTATGCACCCTTTATGTATATGGAAACACCACCAGCTTTGGAGCTTCGGTCTAAGTTCTTGGGCCGAAAGGTGTGGAATGAGTTATAGCCTGGTAGTGCAGGGGTGCTTTCTGTTAACTTGAACCAGGTCTCTGTTACAGCACAAATGTCGATGTTCTCCATTTTAAGGAGTGCTTCGCACGAGTGCATTTTGAGATTTAAACTTCTAGCATTGAGCAGCATGACCCTCAGATTGCATTTGTTTGTAGCTGTTATGGCACACTGTTTAGGAGAGTTATGTGTTCGTGATTAGAGTTGTGTTGTGGTGGTCGACTGCATTTCTGCCTTGGAGGTCTCTGCTGTTTGGGTAGATTTTTATTGAGAGCCTCTGCAAAGGTTGGTGTGTGGTTTATGTTTTTATGTGAAGGCAGTGCTGATGTTTGTTCTGGAGGGCTATGTGTTCCATGTGGTGTGGTGCAAGTGTTGACCTTTTCCTCTTGACCAGCTATTCCGTCTTGGCTGGAGAGTGCGTGGCTTCCAATTTGGATATATAAATGCCTCTCTCACAAGTCTGAGTGTTGGGAGGAGAGGCTTGTCAGTGTACATGAAGAAATTGCTACACTGCCTCAGGATTGCCACGTTCACCAGGTTAATAGGAGAAAGCACAGGGAACTGACCTTTAGACATACCTGGAGGGTGGACATTCATAATGAGTACTGGAGCTGTTTCCTTGTAGAACGTTTAGTGCTGGTAGCACATTTGTTGCTACAATAATTACTACAAGACGTCTGGTAAAGTGCTAGACTAATAAGCTAGTAAAAGTGCAGGAGAGGAGAGAAGTAGCAGATCTAAAGGGAAAATTGAAGAGCAGACTTTTTGGCACCACTCAGAAGCTTCTCATGCAATATATATATATATATATATATATATGTCATATCTGCAGCAGTTGCTGTTTTTTGATTAGTATTGTACCCTACTTTCCCTTTATTTTGTGTCCTTGGTGAGTGGCTGTAAATATGAAGCAAAGAGTAATGGTGCAAGTGGACAGCCCTGCAACAGATAACATTAGTTAGAACCGGATCTGGAAAAAAGCTTAATTATATTTTTTGCACCCAGGAAAACTAAGGAATAACAACTCCTCAAATCCCTACTTTTAACACTGTCATGAGTTTTTTGTTTCATTTCAATCTGTTGCTGACAGACTCAAACACATATTACTTGCCTTACCCCCAGTAACCTAATTCATTGCTTAATAGTAATCCTGTACATTTCCTATTATATGTCAAAATGAGTTTGCTTTGAAAAGACTAAAATAGCTTCTGTATTTTTTTATTAACTCTAAACATATTACTGCCAGCCAATATGTAGGAAGGTATTTTTTAAAAATGTTATTTGTGTACAAGTGTTTGTGTGTGTATGTGGACTTGTATGTTTCTGCAGGGAACATAAACAGTGTCAGTTGTTCCTGAGTTCAGATACTTTTCCTGATTTTGCCTCATGTTTTTGGTTTCTTCCTCAAAATACTTGTGGATTTCTGTCAAATCTAAGAGAACTGCAGTCACTAAATAATGACAGACATTTCAATTTCAGATTTCACAGTCTTCCAAAAAAGCACAGTAATGCAAAACCTGTTATTCTGGTAACTTTCTAAGTACCTAAGGGAAGAATCTGTCCCTGATTTGGGGCCTTTGTTCCCCACTTTTTTCTTAGGTTTGTCCTCAGTTTTTAACCTAAGAGGTTGAGAGGTATGCAGGAGTATGCCATGGATTATATTCAGTATTCTGATAATAGCAAATTGAGATATGTTCATTTATGGCAATAATTTATGCATTTTCTCATACATTTGGTTACAGCAAGCTAAATACATGTGACCATTTTTATGTATTCATTCATCTGATTCCAGTCACACATCTGAAGTGTATACATCCATATAATTTGTTGTATTTGTTGGACACATCTGTATTTCTGTGTTAGCTAGCATGTGAATATATATATTCATATGCAAGGAGGTTGCATTGGATTGCATACTGTGTGGTTATGAGAGCAGCAAGGTATAATACATGTAGACATTTTTATGCCTTTAGTCAGTCATTTAATCCCAGTCAAGATATCTGAGGAGAGCAAGGCAGATAATGTGTAGGCACATTTGTGTGTGTCTGCTGTGCATGATATTTGAGATGTACACAATCAATAAATGTGGCTTTAATTCCTTGGTACAATGGCTCTCTCTAGATGAAAGTGGCTGGCCCTACTGAAATTTGCTCAGCTTAAATGTTAATTTTTATTGACTTGAAAGTGTATTGTGTATTTGTGTGAAGCAAGTTAGAATATTATACTGTGGCTACTGTCTTTTTCTTTTTTTTTTTTTTTACCACAGTCAGACATATGAGGTGTATCTAGTTAACAAAGTGGTAGTAATGTCTGTATGCATGGATTTATATGGATGGCAAGGACCGACCCTTCTGTAATTTGCTGAAGTTACAGTCGTTCTAACATTGCAGGAATAATTCTTATTTGAGTGAAGCAAGTTCAGTCTTATAATTTTGTTCTGTCCATCCTTGGATCAACATTTGTATAAAAGTTATAAGATGTACCTCAGAAAATCTAGAATTTTATGACTTCTGTGGCCTAACAGCCACCAGACCCCAGCTTAATTCAGTTGTTTCTCTGTACTTACTACACTAACATCCTGGAAGTTAGGTTATATTAAAAAGATGAAGGAAAAAGCTAAAATGTAAGTAGAAGTGTGAAAAAAAACAAGAAAAAAAGTAATCTGGATTTTGTCATCAAAGGCTCATGAGCTTGAGTTGCACACCAAAACATGGGCCATTGTACTCCCCCAATTTTTTTACCCTAATCTCATTCCCAAGAGAGGCTTTTTAAGTATGTAATGTGGTAAAGTGATAAGAGAATATTATTGTTTGTAGCAGACCCTGACATCTAATATCATTGTGAGAGACTTTTAGAACACTGCTTGCAAAACGTTTCTACTTGCCTTGTGCCAAGTAATTCTAGGTTGCTTAAGTAGTCCACAGTGAAGTACATTTTGTTCCTAAATTAATATATATTGGATCTTGCTACTTTGTCTGACATCACACCATGGTCTAGTAATAGGAGTTAGGGTGGCATCCCTTATACATGCAGAAATTCAGTTTTCTAGAATTTTTTTTTCTATTGGCTTATTTTTATTTGTAAGCTTACAGTTTTAGTTTTTTACTTTTTATCTCATAAATTTATTTAGGGTCTGATTTCAAAGTAGCAGGATGTGTGAGGATGTGTGAGCTAGTTCTTACAGTTGTGCAACGAGTAATTTCTTATGTTGCTTAAATTCATTCACTGTTGTATCAGCAGTATCAATAACATTTTCTACATGTATATGACTGCTGCAAGTTCTCTCTCTGCACCTTTAAGGTGTTGCCATCCCCTATAATGTCTGCAGTTTACCTTTATTCCAATGTTACCTGCACCTTTCAGATAAACACCTCAATTAGGCATGTCCAGTGTGCCCCCTCATCAGGTGTAACTATCTTCTTTGAGCAAGAGAGGCTTGGCATGCCAACACTTATCTTGTTTCCTGGGAGGGTCTCAGCAGATGTTCCTCTTATAGAGTCACAGCAGTGGTAGATTTAGCAACCATTGTCTGATAGGTTTGAAGGCCATGTAACCTTGTATTAAGGAGACATCCATGTTTACACTCATCTTTGAAACATTTCCTATTGCTCCTCCATTATTGGTCTTGTGAAACTGCTGCTCCTTGGAGGCTACCTTTTTTCTCTTTTGCTTATTAAGTTAATTCCACTGAGCCAAAGGTTAATTTTCCTTTCCAAGTGAGGTCTGAGAAGAAAACTCCACTATACCAACTCAAGGTTTCTCATCTTTGCCTAACCCATGGAGGAAAGGAGGAATATCCACAGCACATTTCATTTTTTTCCTCTTCAATCAAATTTCTAATGCTGAAGAGTTTTAGTGGATATTAATCTGATCCCCAGGAGTCTGTTTTAGTAGCTTCTGTTTGCATTAATGTCTTGATTCGTCTGTGTTGATAGTCAAACTATTCCATTCTAAGGTCCCTTTGGTCACATATTTCTTTGGCTGTTATTGTCTTTGTATTTAGATAAGGCTGCATGGAGCAGATAATTTGATTCTACAACTTTGTGATTGACATTTGTAGCATACATTTGCATTGTTTTAACATGTCCTTTACTTTTGCCTTTTAGGTCTTTGTTGATGGGGCTGATCCAGTAAAGAAATCTCTAGAAGGAGTGTTTGATGAAACTGATGCAGACAGAAAGGTAGACTGGATTTTTTTCCACTTTGTCTTGCATAAACAAAGTTGATCAGGTCATTTAATGTACTTTACATAAAATTTGAAAGAAGTATTGAAACGTGAATAAAATAAAATAAGACAGAACTTATGTGTGGCATAGAATGGATATGCTATTTTTAACTGCATGACAGTACTTTACCCACCTTCCATTTGGTTCATAGCTCTCAATCTCTTACTACAAGAATCAAGATCAAAGTGACAAGCAAAGTTGCTCACTCATGGCAACTTTTAAACAGTGATGCTAGTGGCGTAGCTAGAGTTTGTGCCGCCTAGGGCTGTCTTTGAGTTTGCTGCCCATCACCCTCACAAAATCATGGTCATATGGGGCCTTTAATGTTCTTATAGTTCAAAAACACACACTCTATCACCTATTTCAATTTACATGCATCAGACAACTTTGTATTTCACGTGTGCCTTTATAGACAACTTTTCTAACAATAATCTTGACAAATGGTCATCACATTCACATTCACCCCCCCCGCTATGCCACTGAGTGATACTTTTCAGTTAGAAATTTAATAAATTGACAGATTTTTATATATATATATATATATATATATATATATATATATATATATATATATAAAACATTCTTAATGCCAGTCATTATCTGCAGAGTGTAATCATTCTGTTTTTTTTAGAAAATTGTGCAATTATTTGGGACTGAACAAAATTCTGACACATTTTCTGCGATGTTCCTGACAAATCAGGACATGCTGAGAGAGGTGCATTTGTTAGGTTTGATTTTTAATAGAGGTGAGAAAGGAAGTAATGCAATTTGTTCACTTTGTTAGTTCAGATAACTGTGCTTTGCAGTGTCTGACTGATTACAGTTATTCATTTATCTGTTGGGATAGCATAATATATTCATTCACATTTGTTACCTGGGTAAGTGAACTGGTTTGAGGATCCTTTTCAGCCTTGACATGAACAAAAGATTTATGAACCATGAGTATGGTTAAATATACTTTGATCAGCATGCTTAACATAAGGTTTAGAGTGGGCAAAATATAGATACCATTTGTTTTAAAAACAGTCAGTAATATGAATAAAATGGCTTTAAAAAGAGGCAGTAATATACTTTTGTACAACAGTGATGCAGACAGTAAGAAGTCATGTTATGCAATTGTACCGAAATTGTCCAAGTCACATTGGAAGTATTTGAAACAAAATAACGTCTGTGAGTGAAGTGTAAGAAAGAATAGGAGAAAAGTTAAAGCAAAGAAAAATAATTTTATTGTTCGTTGTAATTCTTTCAGTTAAGGAGTAATGGATTCTGTTTGACTCGTGGAACTAGGAAGAAACATCTCTTCTACCCACCTAGAATAATTTCTCAGTGCATTAAGAAAAAATATAGATCACTGCTGTAATGTAGGATTTTATAAACCTTGTACTTTTTTGGCTGGATGAATATACAGGAAGAATCTGGCGCTTGCTTTACTTTTATAATGATACATCCAGGACTGTCTTTCTTTTTTTTATCTATGATACCTGTTTCACCAGCTAACTTATTCCAGCATGTAAGTAGTGAAGTGCCCCACTAGCAGTTTTACAGCACACCTGTGATGCGATGTGCTTTTGCCAGAGCAGCTTGCTTTTTGATAGTGCAAGTAGTTCTGAGAATGTAGGCTTGTTTCTGAGATACTCAATACCTGATAATAGCTCAACTTTGAATGCTGTCAGCATTAGAAATTTGTCTCTGAATAGAGGTAAACCAAGGGACAGGATGAGAGAATATATGTTCTAGGGCCTAAGTTGTACTTTGCATTGCCTCCAGTTTGAAGTAATGCTGTCAGAAAGTGCATTACTTCTAACCGGAAGCAATGGAAAGTAGTTTTGTCCAGAATTCTTGATCAAGGAAGTTGAGAAGTATGACTCATGTACAATAAGAAGGTCCTTTGTATAATAAATACTACAGGAGGGCCCACACTTAGTATGACATCATACTAAGACACGGTAGTGGTAAGGCTGAGATACAGTTCATCTAAACACCTCCGAAACCTAAATTAAGTATGCAAGTTCAGACCTACTGGGGAGTTATTTAGATGAACTGTATCTTAACTTTATCTTTCCCTTGTCTTAGTATGTACAATAGTTCTGGACAAAACCAAATTTAGTGGGAGATAATGGCCCAAAATCGGAAATGATTTTTAAATATTACTCTAATTCACTTAAAAAAGTTAATAAAACAAGTTTTGCATCAGCATGCATTTTTTGAACAGTAAGGGAGTACAAAAAAACTAATGTCTAATGTTACTGACTGTAATCCTAGGTGATTAAGAAAAATCAAAAACATTATGAGGGACAGGGCAAAAATATGATTTAAAGTTAGGGACATTCATCAAAATTCTGGACAGCTGAGAAGCAGGACATGAATATTTACAGTCAACCAAAACTTACGTCTCAATATCGCAGTAAAGGAACTTAACACTGCTTGTTCCTCTAGTGTGACTCATTTTGGTATAGATTGCATGTGTTAGGATGGTTTAAGTTTTTAAAGCCCCAAAGGTTCTAGGTTCATGCATTTTCTCTTCCTAATCCACGATAATTTGCCTTACTGTATGAAGTTAAACAAAAAAATATGTTAGATCAGTAAATACAAACCAATACATATTTAATTCCCAGCAATTTGTTTACTTAAAAAAGCAAACCAAATGCTTAATCCTCCGTAGTGCTTTCTGTGCAACTTGTGCTTTATGTTAGCAGTACGTAGTTCCACATGATTATTAAATAAATGCTTGTGGCAGTGCTCAAATTTAAAGAGCAATCTCTCTCTTTTGATCAGGAATGGTTCTGATCTTTACTGCAGACACCATTGCAGTACATGAACTGCCCTGACTGGTCTTCAGAAATGTCTGCTGCATCTATTTCCTAAGTAGGCTTTGAGGCTTTTCTGAGTCACTGTTCAGTGTGGCAACTACGACAAGCTCAGAAACATCAAGAGACTACTTAGGAGTTTGTGCCATGGAATCTCATCTCAAACACTCCATCCCCAATTCAAGTATCTATCTGTCCTTAAATTATGTAGTGTGCTTGCTTGACTTATAACTAACAGAATGATTGTTCCCTATATTTAAAACTTGGTCTTAAAAAGGAACCTGGCTAAAAATAAGTCAACAAAAAGTCTTTTTGTTGTCTCTTTCTTGCAAAATGAGAAATTGATGCTAATTGTGGATGCCAGTGACTCATCCTACTAGCATTTGTGTATTAATATTACATCACCCCTTAACAAGCTGTTCTGAAGCCTTTCTGAATCTGTGAAGTTCTGACCATATATAAATACAATTCTTAGTGCATCGTATGTGAGCTATGTAAATTGCATTTTAACTGATGATGTCTATTATTATAATCCATAGGTAATCGTGTAAACATTTTACTATTATTTTACCACAGTGCCAATTTACGTTTTTACCAGTGGATAATTGGCAGCCTCGACTGTGTTTTTATCTACAGCATCTGCACTCTCCCTCTCTCTTCCACCATGTTTCTTTTTCACCCATCTGTAATCATTTCCAGTAGCACACACTGTAGAGGTAGCTGGCACTGAACTCCACCTTTTTCATGTTTACTGCCTTTTCCAATCCCATATTAATATTATAAATATTTCCTTCTGCAAAGAACCCATCCCTGCCATCTGACATTTTGGGTTGCCAGGGATGTCATCCACTTGAAATTTTGAGTAGGTACAAAATCCCATTATTGCTATGAGGGTAGTCAGGGTCAATATCCACTAGGAAAATTTATAAAAATGTTAAGTGAACTGGTACATTTTGATGGCTTCTACATAACAGAATTGAATTACAAACAGTGTATTGTTATGGAACATGTTTAAATACTAATAACACTACTATGATTGGAGTTGGTAAATTGTATGCTGAAGATGCTCTCACTGTCTGCCATGTGCCTTTGTGTTACATCACTGTTTTATCATCAACAAATCCTGTAACATTATAATGAGTCATCTGTGTAACTTAGTATGTTTCCATTTCACTGTTGTTTTTTTCTTTTTCATTTGCTTGTATTCTCTTCCTGGAGACCCTTATACTGAAACATAATTACCTATTGTACAGTGGGTGCCAAGTACATTACAATGCAATTTGGAGGTTTTTATAGCAAGGTGAGAGCAAACGTTTGCTTTTTAGTCCTTACTGGTTCACAGCTAGTAATTAACTGCCACAGACAGTCCGGTCATAAATGGTCTGAGCAGTGTCAAGGAGTACATATGTCAGATTTATAGTTTATAAACTCAGTGTTCTCGTATAGCTCCGGCATTTATATCATGAGATTATGAACAGCAATTAAATACTTGAGCGTGTAAACAGTACAGAAAGAAATATAAGTACAGATTTACAAAAGATAAACAGCAAGACACAAGTGTAACGCAAATGGTAGAGCTTCACTCCATAGGTAAACACAACTAAATTGTTGCTGCAATGGAAAGGTTGAGCACATTGCAATAAAAAAACAAAACTAAAGTTCTGTTAATGACATGTGGTCAATGTTTTGCATACAGCACATGTAAGCTCAGTAAACATTATGATGTTACACAAAAGGAATACGAACATTATGTATATGTTGTTTAATAAGACAACACAAAATTATTTCTCATATCAGAGAGAGGGAGAGCAGGTTAGCAGGACAATATCACCTAAACTGTTGTAATTTGTCAGTAACAAAAGCAGCTGTTCTTACAAATATAGGCACCAAAGTAATATGATTAAAGCAATATTTTTATGCAGCATTGTACATTGAATGTTTATTCTCAAGTTCATGCAGTAGAAAACAAATTCAATGGAGTAGAAAATTAAGTTAGCAAGCTATTTCAGTTATAATGTCAGAGTACAGAAAAAGCCTCCAAGTTCAGTAAAGAGGAAACATTTTTTTTTGTATAGTTTTGGGAGAGTTTGCTTGGCCATGGCACTTTTTGCTGCAGATTTTCTGGTCTCCACAGCAATCAAATATTCCTTCTCTTAGCAGTCTAGAGCAGTCTATGTGGACATAATCCTTTGTCGAATTTCTCATATGTTCATAGGTAGTTACTACACAAGCAGTCCAGAGGACCAGTGAGAATCCTAGCCCAGTTTCTCAGTTGTCCCACAGCACTGTCTGAGTGACTTGCTCAAGGTCACACAACAGACCAATGAAGGCTAATAGAATCAAACCCTGTACCACAGAGAGCAGCTCATTAGCAACTCAGAGCCTTCATCCTCTGCACTAACTGCCTGACAGTGATGACTTATTTTTTCTCTTCTTAAACCTTCCCCTGACACATGTTCAACAGTGACACAGAAGAGCAATCATGGTTTCTTCTATTGCAGCTGTGTGAGTTTAGGCTTGCATATTTGGGGTCCTTCATTACTTCCTTTAAGTCCCCAAGGTAGCAGCAGTGTGGCAGAGAACCCTTGAACTCTCCATGACAGAACAGGCAGCAGGCCACAGGCTGCCTCATCTTTTTTCCCATGGATTGACCATTTTACTGATGGTCCAAGTTCCTCTCTGAACTTGCATTGCAGGCAAATTGATCTGGTGCCCGCCTTAGAGCACAAGAAACTGTAAAACATTGCAGTAATATGGTAGTACATTTGCAGAGTTCACGCTGCAACAATGTCTTTTCCTGTGGTAGTCTCAGAAACATAGAGACATATTGTTAAAGCAGTCTCAGACACAGCAGACCAAAAACTGGGATGTGATTTCAGGACTTCGTCACTTTGGTGTGGAAATATGTTGTCCAATAATATGCTGATAAGTTACTTTATTAATTTTTTGGTTACTGGGATAGAGCACTGATTGTATCTGACCAATTGCAGGCTCATCATGGGTTACAAGCGTAGAAGTAACAGTAAAGTAAGATCAAAGGTTGTTGTTGGTCTTTTGGCTTTTCCCGGTTAGGGGTCGCCACAGCGGAACTCCGATCCGCTAATGATTGGCAGTAGATTTTCACAAACGCCGAGGTGCCAGCTCGACGTCCAACCTTCAACGAAGGCATGCCCATTTACACATGTCTTAAATGCCCATCCAACCGCAGGGAGGACATGCAGACTCCACACAGAAGGCATTCCCTGCACTTCAGTCTAGAATCGAACGGGAGAACCTCTTGCTGTGAGGCAACAATACTGCTCTACCACCGCGGATGTGTAAGATTAAAGGTATTGCTGCTAAATTGTACAGTATACAGACATAGCGCAATACACATACAACAGTAAATATCTATGTCTATAATTTGTTTATCCATCTGTCTATATGATATATACATGAAGTGTTTTACAAAGTAGTGAGATGGGAAGTGTACATTGAATAAATGTTGTGGGAAAGAAATGCCTATGTGCAGATTGGAGTATTAGATGAAGATAACAGTGGTGTCTCAGGTGATGTAATTGTGGTCCAGCCTGAAAGGACAGACATTTTGTAAGCCAAAGTGGTGGGAAATGTTAGCAGCAAAGTGAGTAGCTGTTAAAGTGGTACTACAAGTTAACAGTAGAAACCTTGAAGAAGTCATTGTTAGAAAGAAAGGAGGAAATGGATAGGACAGATTGGAAGAGCAGTTAGAGAAGTTTGATGAGTATGCAACCAGAGCTTTTTGTGGGATGAATTCATATTTGCAAGCATGGAAGTTAGGTGACATGGCCTGTGTTCTGATATTTGCAATTAAATTGTTTGGTTATTTTATCGTTCAAACTAAATTCTCAGCTGTTTGTAGTCTATGATTTGTGTAACACTGTATAGTAGTAGTTTTCAGTTTAGAGGCAAGAAAAGAGAAGCTGTGGTCTGTGGAAAGAAGTTTTGTGGCTGGAATTATGAGAGCAGGGCCACAAGTGCTTTGGCTTCTACAGTTTAGTGTGGGTTGGATGTTGTGTCATTTATATCCAGAGGTCAGCAAAGCCTACTGCAGCCTAGTACAAAAGGTCCGTCACACTCTCACTGACTCTTGACGATTGCATAATTAATAAATCTGATCATCCATACTGTGCAGTGTGCAGATTCCTGATGCTCGTTATACCAGCATTTGAATGTGGAATATGTGATGTTGAACTGTATCATTAACGATGTGCATTTCAGCACTAATAGATGTTTTGTCACTGAGCTTCTAAAATGATAGCTGTTCACATACCTCTCAACCTGGAAACATCAAAAATGTGGACAATGGCCCATGAAAAGGAGGTACAACTGGCAAAAAATCTGTATACTGATTAACATAAAATTTGTATGCATAATTATGTAACCCCACCCACTCCAATGGAATTGTGGGATGCCAGCATTCAAACGCAAAATGAAGAACAGACAAAAAATATGAAACACAGAACATAACTAGAACAATTGTGTTTTATTTATATTAACATTTGTGCTTGTATCAAACGTTGAACTTGTATAAAACTAAAATGCATTTTTCTTTTATAAAAATATCATTAATGCAGTGGGACAAGGTACAATGTTGAATACTTCCATCCTTGGTCTTTGGATGTAGTGGGGTGCAGTCTGTATGTTCCTCCTGTAGCCATCTGGTTTTCTCTGGATAGTGGGTACCCTAATTTATTTCTGTATTCTAAAGATAAGCAATGTAAATTGGCTATTTTCATTAATATTTATTTATTTATTTGCATTTGTTTACCAGGATGGTCCAGCTGGGCCAAAAGTGCCCATTTTAAGTGGAGTCCCACCCCCAGCCAAGGAAATCACTGTAAGGAATTTCTCAAAAGCCAACTTTGCACTTCTCAAGACTGAGGTGAAATCCTTCAAAGCCCCCGGGCCAGAGGATAATACAGCTCAATCCGCAAAATTCTTTACAAATGCATTCCATGAGCACCTGCAGGAATGCATGGATCGTGCTATCCCAAATAAAACCAAGACTCACTCCTCCAAAAACAGGAGACCGGTCTGGTGGACCCTGGCCATAAATACGCTATACAACAGAAGGAGGAAGCTACTACTTGACAGAGCAAAATCCCAAAAAGGAAAGGCATCTCTGATCACTATTAGCAAGAAACTTCGATCCCTCATAAAATCATCAAAGGCCAGTTTCGAAAGAAAAATTGCCCTAGACACTAAAGATAATCACAAGGCCTTCTTTAGTTATGTCAGGAATATGGGTGAAAGCTCCCAGATATGCTCTGAATTGTTGCATAATGGTACAAAATATACCGAACCTGCAGACAGATTCAGCGCAAACTTCTCCCCCCCTTCCCTCCCAAAGGAGCAAATGCCTATCCTAACTGAATGTAACCTCCCTGACATCACAGATGCACAGGTGAAAGCTGCCCTCTTCAAAGCAAAAAACACAGCATCTATGGGACCGGACGGTGTCCCAGGCTGTGTCTTACACGAGCTCCAAGAAGAACTGAACCCTCACATTAAGTTACTGTTCAAACTTAGCCTTACTACAGGATATGTACCCAAAGAATGGCGTACAGCTACAGTGGTCCCACTCCACAAAGGTGGTGCCACAATGGACCCCAGGAACTATCTCCCCATAAGCCTGACTAGTCTGGTCTGTAAAGCTATGGAGCGTATTATCATGGAACTCATAAACAAAGACATTGGGAGCCTCCAGACACTGGACCCTACCCAATTCGGCTTTGTTAAGGGCAGATCTTGCCTCTTAAACCTAGTTGATTTCTTTGAAACAGTTACCAAAGACATAGATGAGGGCAAGGTAGTCCACACAGCCTACCTGGACCTCGCAAAAGCCTTCGACACATTACCCCACTCGAGCATCATAAATAAGCTTACCAGCTTAAATATCAACCCCTATATCACAAGATGGGTTGCAAACTGGCTCAGAGATAGAACCCACATGGTCAGAATCACAGGTGCCATGTCCAAATCCAAACCAGTTACAAGTGGCGTCCCACAGGGCTCAGTTCTGGGACCTCTCTTATTCGGTATATACTTCTCCAAGGTTCAGGCTAACCCAGGGGGATTATTGCTGAGAAAGTTTGCAGATGACTGCAAACTGGGGGCCATAATCGAATCTCCAGCTGACACAAGCATCCTCCAAAAGGGTCTCACAGAGACGGATGCTTGGTGCCAGAGCCACGGCCTCAAGCTAAATGCTAAAAAGTGCATAGTCAAACTTTGGGAAAAACAAGGTGCCCACAAATTACCACATAGGTGGTAATCCATTAAGTATGGAAAAAGTAATTAGAGATTTGGGGACCAACGTAGATAGTAACCTCTCCTTTGATAATCACATTGCCAAAGTGGTTAGAAAGACCTTCTATATAGCCCACCTTATCACGAAAGGGTACGCATCTAGATCAAGAGAGGTCATTGTGCCCTTCTACTCATCACTCATCAGGCCCATAATTGAATACAATGCCCCTTTTGGGATGTACCTTACCCGACACCTGCAGCAACTGGAGAGACCCCAAAAGTACCTCACCAAGTGGATCATGGGCTAGAAACAGATGTCCTATGCAGCTCGACTAAAGAAACTCCAGCTCTACTCAGTTGCTTACCACCTACTCAGAGGCGATCTATGCCTGACATACAAAGCCATGTCAAACCCAGAATTAATGGACATGCTCCACCTCAAAAAATCCAAGTCTCTTAGAGCTACACGCTCCAGGGACTTAAACCTCAGCACAAAAATAAATAGGACATGCTGGAGGGACAGATTCATTTCCCAGAGGCTCCCCTCACTCTGGAATAGAATCCCACTTTATGTTAGACATAGCCGCTCGCTGACCCTCTTCAAGCGAAATCTGGACGCGTGGATGGGAAATCGCAAATTCACCCCTGGGATCTCTTCTGTGTCCCTGCTAGACAGAGGCACAGTAAACTAATCTTAAAAGGGTACCTTCTGTGACCTACTTTACAGAGGCACAGTAGGCTAATTTAATAGGGAGGCGGAAGCCAAATACACTCTAACTAGGCTTATAAATGCCCTAGGGCAGATAGCCTAGTATCTACCTAGGAACCTATGAAAAGCTCCACATATAAGCATTTCACATACAATAGAGAATTTACATTAATAAAGAGATCTAGTACATATTATTGGTAGATTATACAACTGGCGAAAAAAAACAGTACATACGTAATCATTCTCAAATCAAAGAATCACGTTGCCAAAGTGGTTAGAAAGACCTTCTATATAGGCCACCTTATCACAAAAGGGTTCACATCTAGATCGAGAGGTCATTGTGCCCCTCTACTCATCACTCATCAGGCCCATAATTAAATACAGTGCCCCATTTGGGATGTACCTTACCCGACACCAGCAGCAACTGGAAAGATCCCAAAAGTACCTCACCAAGAGGATCAAGGGACTCAAACAGATGCCCTATGCAGTTAGGCTAAAGAAACTCCAGCTCTACTCGGTTGCTTACCGCCTACCAAGAGGCGATCTGTGCCTGACGTATAAAGCCATGTCCAACACAGAATTAATGGACATGCTCCACCTCAGGAAATCCAAATCCCTTAGAGCTACACGCTCCAGGTACTTAAACCTCAGTACAGAAATAAATAGGACATGCTGGAGGGACATATTCATATCCCAGAGGCTCCCCTCATTCTGGAACAAAATCCCAATCCATGTTAGGCAGAGCCCCTCAATGACCCTCTTCAAGAGAAATCTTGACGAGTGGATGGGAGATCGTAGGTTTACCAGGATCTCTTCTGTGTCCCTACTAGACAAAGGCACAATAAACTAATCTTAAAAGGGCTATCTTCTTTGACCTACTATACAGAGGCACAGTCAACTAATCTAAAAGGGTGGTAAAAGCCAAACCCACACTGGCTAGGCTTATAAATGCCCCAGGGCAGATAGCCTAGTATCAACCTATGAACCTATATGATACAAACAGTACAGAGTATATAGATGAGAACATTCCATATGAGTAGTTTTCAGCTAGCAAAATTTATATAGGACACTTCATGCTGTGCGTGCAAAGCAGATATAGGAGTTAATTAGACACTAGGTACTTAAACTTTTCATACGTTTAGGAGGTGTAATAGCTGAGTGATAGGGTATATGAGTCCTGTTACAGGAATCAGCAAAGCCGATGGATATTGTTGCAGATATAAGTGGTGGCATGATATTAAGGTATGCTGTGAGAGTACCTGAATGTCTCGCTTGGTTCAGAGGTAGATCTGTAAGGATTAGGAAGAGAAGGAAGTAGAGGGAAGGGATCAATGGTAGGACAATGAGGGTTAGTAGAAGAGGGGAAGTAGTCAGGATGGAGAGATGGAGTAAGTAAAAAGACAGGTGGATGTGAAAGGAGGATGCCAGAGTATAGTGTGGGGGTGAGAATAGTTGTGATGGTTGAAGTTAGGTTATATGAGATGTGGTGTTAGCACATGTGCACAACCAAGATAAGGAGAGGTGTTGTTTCAGAGATGTCTTGAAGAGGGTTACTGAGCTAGTGGATCTAAGTGTTGGGAGGAGGGAGTTCCAAAGTTTTGCGATGGTAAAGGAGTAAAGTATCTGGCCAGCCGAAAGTTTGGGGTTTTCTACATTTACGAGCAGTTGGTTGTTGGATCGGAGTGGTCTGTTATGATGGTATAAAGTTAGTATAGAAGATAGAGCAGGGCACATGGATGGATTATGAATGAGTTTGTGAGCTGTAGTTAGTTGGATAAAGGTGAGATAGTTGAGGAGTTCAAGTCATTTTAGGTTGCATAATGATAAGCAGTGGAGGGATGAGTAGGAGGCATTAGTTACAAACTTAGCAATTTTTTTGGAGGACTAAATGGTAATGAGGAGGGGGGCACCGTATAATAGAGAGGGTAATAGTAAAGAAGAGGCAAGAGAAAGTCGGGCTGATGCACTGACTAGATGTTTGTTTTGGTAGAAAGTGCCAAACTTTTGATGTCTTTTTGACATTGGACTGTATGTGCAGGTCGAATGTGAGGTTTTCGTCTATGATGACGCCTAGGTGTTTTGTGATAAGTACAGTGTTGATGATGGTACCATTTTGGGATTGAATGAAGTTCTCTTTTTGTAGGGGTATGGACTTTTGGGGGGCAAAGATTACTAGTTTGGTTTTGTTGGGGTTCAGAGCAAGACAATTATTAGACATCCAAATTTCGGTGGAGGTGAGGGCGTTTTGGGTGAGTTGGTGTAGTTCTGAGGAGTTGTTTGCAGTGCAAATGATAGTGGAGTCATCTGTATATTCTGTAAAATACAGTACTAATGTACTATTCTCTGTTTTACACTGTACAGCCTGCTTGCCTTTACATGGAAGACAGGCTGTTCTCTGGTTTGCATTATACAGCCCACCTTCCATGTAAAGTGCAGTCTGGCTTTGGAGGATTAATCCACTTACCAGAATTAAATAAATAACCCCCTCCCCCCAAAAACAAAAAATAGTCTAAAGCAAATTACTATTGCCAGATGTACACTTAGTTGGCTAGAAGAAAGGATGCTTGATGGCATATGTCCAACATCCAAAAAATGTTTTAATTTTTATGGTGTGTATGTATTTGTGTGTGTACATACACACACAAATACACACATGCATATATATATATATATATATATATATATATATATATATATATATATATATATATATATATATATAAATAAAAACATCAAGTAAGCAAAGATTATTTTTTTTTCAATGTAAGCAATGGCATTGGCACAGTTCCTACCAGATTAAACAAGAGACTTGGGTGCTTTAAGCAACTCATCCATCTAAACTAGGTGAGTCTGTAGGAAATCAGGTTGTCACTAAATTAATACCATTTATGATCTGCTCAAGAATAGTATGTCCCACTGCTGCTCAGCATACCAAACCCAATTTTTTTTTGCTGGTGCTTTCTGCCCTGGGATTTGGGAATTAAATAATAATGATCATGGTAAGAAAATGTGTTCCTCATTTAATATCATGGCCATTGCACTGCCTATACACTCCTTTGGAAGGCTACTGCTGCCCAAGCTTTCTACAACTAGACACTCAATTTCCTGCAGTGCAGCTGTCTTCCATGTTCTGAGTTAAGAAAGACAATATCATGAAGCATAAAAAAAAAAAGTTCAGCTTCTAATCCCAGTGGTGGAAGAAAATCGCAATCATCACTAAAGCCTGCCCTATCATATTTTTCCCCATCCCTCAATGCAGCATATTTATCGCAATGTATGCATGAAGGCAGACATCCCAACCTATTCCCAGATGCCATTAACCTCTTTAAGACTAGCACCACTCTAATGTATGCACTACAAGAACAGTCAGATGTTTGGTGACCACAACACCTGAGTTTACAATCAAACTTTGAAATAGAGAGACACACAAAGAAAAAGAGTAGGCTTTGCACATGGGGTTAGGGTGTCCGTTCAACAGTGACAGTCATCTAGAGCCAAGGTTTACACCAATGGGGCTAGCTCATGCCTTGGGTTAACATATACCATCAACATAATAGTAAGTAAAGAAAAAAGATGAAGCTCGTTGAGTGAAAGCGCTAATCTGACCTGCAGTTTACTTGTGCGTTAATAAAGTCCTGTTTGGTTTTACTTGAGTGCTCTGCTTCGCTTTGGTTCCTGCTGTTTGTATAAAGAAAAAAGAAAGAAAACTTTGCTGTCATTAAAAGGGTTGACCTGTATTCATAAAGTAATGTTGCAAAAGAGGCAACAGAAAGTTATTTACAACTTCCGATGTTCGCAAGACTTAATCTGAAGATACTAAGAATTGCATTCCTAAGAAGTAATAAACTGCCCCTCAACACACACACACACAGATTAAGGCTGAAAATGCAAATTCGGAAATTAACTGCACCAGCTTCAGCCGTTATGGCGAAGGTGGATGTTATAGCTATTGAAAGTAGCCGCTTGTTGTAGTGTGCTGTCTGTTTTTCTTTATGGATCGCCACTTCTGGGAATTCAGAAGGAAATTGAGTGTCATTAAGTTAACACTAACAAGATTGGAGGACATTTGACATACAGAATCAAACACTTTTACTTATACTCATTTTTGATTTAAAGCCTTTGTTTTTCCTCTCCTACTTCACCAAGCTGCAGTGAAAATTAAAGATACTGTCTATCAGATGGGTGTGAGTATGAGGGATATAGACATCCTCCTTGGTACTTCGTTCTGCCTACTGCATAAGCTATAGGAGCTTGCCTGATGACAGGTTCAGTGAAGATGAAATGTATGCAAGAAGCACAGTTTGTAAGAATACACTGCCTGATTACTAGCAGCTGTGACCCTTGAGGCTGGTGTAAGCATTTTGGAGGCCCCCAGGAGGTTGTGAAATTGGGAGCCTCCTGGACACACTAGTCTATCACGCTGTCACTGCACCCCTTTAAGTTCATGCCACTGAGTTTTGCTAGTAGTATACATAGACTGCAGCTATACATAAAAGTTCAGTAATGATAATTTCAGATGTATACACTATGTCTTACCTCTGCTGGAACAAACAGGCGTATTGTCTGCTGCAGTCTTAATCTCCATAACGGAATCACTCTGCCTCTGACTTAGAGAAATCATAGGGTCATGTCCCCTTTCCCACTGGATTATTTTATCCTGTGTTTCTTTTTTTTTGATAATCCAATAGTCATTGAGCCAAGCCTGCTATATTTGTCATCACACATCAGGAAACCTGTCTTGTTCCAGGGTGTGAGCTCAATTCCTCCAACGTAGCACAACAGTTACTCTACAAACGGACACAGGAGAGAGGTGGCTTATTGCATCAAACGTAAACCAATGGGATGAGTTGTGCATTAAAACAATGTAGGATTGCTTTAGTTTACAGTAAAACTAAATATATATTATCCAAATATATAGAAAAAATAGAGGCAAGCTGCAGGTCTCTTCCAAAAGCTTTATTCACAGATTACACAAGCGCTTTCACCAACTGGCTTCTTCGGGTGTATACAAAAACTAAAAACATCCCTACATTTATACTATGTATCTCTCAATTATCCAATTGAGCATTTAAAGGGATACCAAACCTTAAAAGACTTGAGCAACACTTTCATACAATATATATGTATATACATAAGGCATACTAATACTTCTTTTACACATTAAAACATACTAAAATCTATAAAATACATATATCAATATATGCAATCAAAAGTTCAACATCAAAATGACTACCAGCATAAAGCCCTATTTTTAAAAAAAGGTTTTAATGGTACATGGTCATTTAAGCCATGCCCATAATCAGCTCTCACTTTAACTATCCATTTCAATTCCAAGTTCTCTGTTTGTACCCTAATATCACCACCCCTTATATTTTCAAAATATCTATCACCCTAAAAATAAAATGATGATGTTCATCGTGTTTCACTGTTACAGTCATTACACTTGGGTTATCCTGCTGGCAGGCGACCCACAGTCGGCCCGAGCTACAAAGTCTTGGTCCGGCTTTGGTTGCTGTCGCCTGTTCCCTGACGTCAGTGCACCAGGGGTATAAAAGTTGCAACCGACGCCATTTTCTTCAGTCTTTCTTGCCGCGTGGTGCCTGAAGTAAAAGCAGTTTGCAAGTGCTGGTCGGCCGACTCCTGAGATTTTCAGAATTGAGTTTCAGAACCGAAGTCTTCAATAAAGCTAAGTACCCCGTTGGGGAAACTTTTTCTTGCTCCAGACCGATGTCAGTAAAAGTTAATAATTGTATTTCTTGTGGGAAGCAAATACCTCATAAGGACTTTCACTCTTACTGTATTCCTTGCCTAGGTCCTGACCACAACGTTACTAGTTGTCGGTTTTGTGCTAGATTCAATAAATGAACTATTAAACGTCAGTTTGATTTTGCTTTACATTATTTTGGACGAAGGTTTAATTACATAATGTCGTCTGAACAACCGACTGGAATTTATAAGAATTTATAAGAATTTATAAAAAACGCAAAGATAAAGAAAAGAACAGGCATCCGAGGTCCAAAACTGACGACAAAGCCTCTTCTAGGCCAGAAGCCGGTTCGCCAGTTATCAGTGAGGTGCTTTCACAGCCCCTGATACCCGCTACCTCAGAGCCACAGGCCATAACCGACAGCCACGTGGAGACACCGAGGCCTGTGGAAACTCAAGGTATTGGGCCTATGGAAACTATACCCTCAGATGGGTTCGGAGCCGCTGAGCAGGCATCGGCTTCTGAGGGTATTTTCAGACCTTGTAAAATAAAAGAGCACTATTTCTTTGGATTGTATTTTCAGACCTTCACAGCTTACAATTAAGCCCACTACAGCAGCAAAGACAAAGTCAAAAACACCATTAAAGACAAGGAAACAAGTACAGCATTCTCCAGAACAGTCATCCATGCCAAAGAAACAGATGCTAAAAATGGCCGAAGTCCTAACTACTTTAATCCGGGGTTCCCATCCCCCTCCTGACAAAAGTCTTAGGCAAGACACCGACTATGATTCCTCTGACCAGGGTTCCATTTCCTCTGATTCCTTTTCTGATCAGGGATATTCTCTCTCTCCCTATGAGGACTCTGATGCAGAAGAGTCCATACCTTCAGCCTCTCCGCCTGAGGATTATTCTTTTGGGGAAACCCTGTACACCATGAGGGAGCATTTGCATTGGGAGAGCTAGGATTATTCTGAATCCAAGAAAAGGCTCAGAGACTTCCTCTTATTGCCTCAGCACTGGTCCCTGGCTAATCCCCCCCTGTGCTTGATATTGTTATTGATGTTTTTTCTGAATCCAGTCTGTCTCCCGATTCTTTATCCCCTGCACCAGTCAAGCCAGACAGGTACTACAGAGTCCCTGACTCTCACAAATTTGTTTACAAAAACCCCGCTGCAGACCCAGAAACAATTTCCAAGGGTCCTAAAGGGGTTAAGGCATCTACTGCTAAAAATCATGTCCCCTCGGCTAGGGATTCCAGAGCTCTGGACAAATGGGGGAAAAAGTTTACACTTCTGCTACTTTACTTTAAGAGCTTTAAACTGTCAGTTTCATATGCTTAAATATCAACAGTACCTCATGTCTTTGTTAAAGCAGAAAATGGTTTCAAATACAGAAGGTTCTGACAGTAAGGAAATGCAGGATTTATTGCATGCAGTTGAACAAGTAGGAAAGCATACTCTGTAATGTGGTTTTGATTCATTAGAGGCTTCTTGTAGAGCCATAATTACAGGCTCTGTTATTCGAAGGCATGCTTGGTTGAAAGAACAAAGTTTACCTGACCATGTTAAAGTAAAATTACTGGATGCACCATTACAGCATGATACTTTGTTTGGTGTTAAGGCAGAAGAGGTGTTAAAGAAAATGGAGGATAAAGCAAAGTCAATGCAGACAGTGAAAGGTTTCTTACAGGTTCAGCCACCTAGATTTAGCAGAAACTGGCCTTCAAAAAATTGGTCTTTTCCCGTGTCAGACAGGCCACAAAGAGGCAGATACAGACACCCAAGAGGCAGATCTCATCCCCAAGGCTCCTACAGACCCAAGCAATGGGGTGGCTCCGCCCCCAAAGGAGGGGAAGACAAATCACACCCTTATAGGAAACAGTCCCAATGACTTCACTCTACAAATGCCAAGCACTTACCTCTTGACAGCACCCCTAGGGGGGAAGCTAGCACTTTTCTCAAAAAATTGGCACATGATCACCCAGGACCAATGGGTGCTGAATATTGTTTCTCAGGGTTACAGGTTCCACTTCCACACGCTTCCAAAACCAAAAGGTATGCCAGACCTGCCACAAAACCAATGGGCAGACGTACAAAAACAGATTGCTGCTCTTATGGACATGGGAGCTATTCAGAAAGTTCCACAGCAAGAATAGGGACAAGGATTTTACTCAAGACTTTTCTTAGTACCCAGAAAGGACAAAGCCTGGAGACCAATACTGGACCTGTCAACCCTAAACACTTTCCTGGATGTTCCAAAATTCAAAATGTTAACACTACAGCAACTTCTGCCCATGCTGGGAAAGAAGGCTTGGCTAGTTACTTTGGGACCTCAAGGAGGCATACCTGCATGTCCCAATCAGACAATCTTGCAAAAGATACCTCAGATTCATATCAGGCTCAGTGCATTACCAATTCTCTGCACTGCCCTTTGGCTTATCTACTGCGTCCAGGGTCTTCACAAAGTGCCTGGCACCAGTAATTGCATTTTGCAGACAAAAAGGAATTCAAATATATCCCTACTTGGACGACTGCCTTATTCAAGCAGAGAGCAAGGACATTCTTCTAAAGCATCTGGCGTTTGTAAAAAGATTGCCAATTTACCTAAGGTACACAGTAAACGAAAATAAATCAAAACTAGTGCCCTCTCAAGAGATAATATTCCTGGGTGCAAGCTTAAATACAACTGCCCAGATGGCTTATCTCACACCAGACAAACAAAGGCAACTGACTCATTACATTCAAATGATGGCAACAAAAACCCAGCTCCCTGCAGGCCCTGGGCTTCATGGCATCCTGCATTCTACTAATTCCATATGCAAAGCTGCGTATAAGGAAACTACAATGGTATCTAAAAAGTGTTTGGACTCAGCATTGTCACAACCTGGAGACAATCATAACTTTAATTCCCTGCCTACAACAGGAGTTTCGATGGTGGGCCCAGGCCTGTCACCACAACAAGGGACAGCCTTTCATTTTACCCACAGCCAGACAGACAATAACAACAGATGCATTGGATTATGCCTGGGGGGCACATATGGCAGGAAAATGTATTCAGGACACGTGGAACAAGGAACAAATGCATCTTCACATCAATCAAAAAGAGATGCTAGCTGTACAGAATGCCCTGACAGCTTTCAAGGACCTAATACATCCAGGGCAACTATTAATAAAGACGGACAATACCACAATTATGTGGTACATAAACAAGCAAGGGGGCACACATTCTTACCCCGTATGCAGACAAGCCATGACTTTGTGGAACACAGCACTGACCTATCAAGTACATCTGCAGGCACAATTCCTGCCAGGAACAAAAAATACACTAGCAGACGAACTAAGCAGAAATCTCATGGATTCTCACGAATGGAACCTAAATCCACAAGTGTTCAGCATGATAATGAGGAAATGGGAACGCCCAGACATAGATCTCTTTGCCTCCCCTCACAATTACCAAATACAGAAATTTTGCACAAGAACCTATCACTCTCAAGCATGGAAAATGGATGCTCTATGATTCAGTTGGAAAGGCCTGACAGTCTATGTCTTCCCTCCGATGCCTCTTCTCACCAAGGTGCTACTAAAAGTCAGACAAGAAAGGCCAAAAATGATCCTGATTGCACCACACTGGCCACGTCAGCACTGGTACCCAATCCTAAAGAATTTTTAACTTTCTATCTGTTTTACCCACATAAAATTTGTTGCAAGTTTTACAGGTGGCCAAGTAAACTAAATGTGAAAAATCACATCTAGCATTAATACTAAAATGAAATAGTCTGCCTGTATCAGAATGTACAAATTTACTGTCTGTATTTATATACTTACAGTACTGACATTTAAAGCAAGGTCTAGTGCATTTATTATTTTTTAATGAAACAAAATTTCTAGGGCCACATAATTGCCTCTTTAAAGATTTTTTATTCTTAAAGGTAAATTCAGGAAATGCACCTATAAACTTACTTATTTGCCTGTCTGACATTAGAATATTCCAATGCTTGTTGATAATGTTCATATAGCATCTTATATCTCTTGAATAACTAAAACAGTTTAAATGATTGTGCTTTTTTAACATGACCTTTAATACTACCTTCTATCTGTTTAGAAAAATAGGGTTTGGCCCTACTATGTCTCACACTTTTTACTGCATTAATAGTATAGTCAATTAATTTCTGTTCATAACCTCTATCCAACAAGTCAGTTTCCACTGTAGTTAATTGCATTACAAAATCATCATCCATAGCATTGAGCCTGGAAGCTCTAAATGCTCGATTTTGAGCTACATTTTTAAAAATAAACCGAGGATGCATACTATCTCTCCTAAGTAAACTATTAACATGATATTCTTTCTTAAACATTTTAATGTTCAGGTCACCATTTGTGGCCTGCATAATCAAAACATCCAAGAAACTTATTTCCTTATTTGAAAAATTCAAAGTAAACTTGAGGAAGCTTGTTGAGGTATCAATGTAATCAGTTTTCAATAGAGCCCCCCCATGTCATAAAAAAGGTCATCTACAAATCTACGGTAGAACAATATATCTTTTTTAAAATCATTTTTCATCAAAAATTATTTCTCCCATTTTAACATTACCGCATTGGCATAGCTGTTGGCACAAGACGTTCCCATGGCAACGTCTTGGCATTGCCAAAAAATCTTGTCTTTATATACGAAAACATTGTTCTGTAAAACAAGATTCAATAACTTACATATCAACTCAATCTTACTGCAATCATAATTCCCATTATTATGCATTAAATCAGCTACACTCTTTATTCCATAATCATTGGGTGTAACTGTAAATAATGATACAACATCAAATGTAACAAGTAGTACTTGTTTACTTGTTGTGTCTTCACAAAACTTATATAAGTCCTTAACAAATTGTTCAGTATCCTTAAGAATATGGTCTGAGGTATTTATAAGAACTCTCAAAGTTTTTTCCAAATAAATTGAAATTGCCTCAGTACACCAGTTCCTACCAGACACAATTACTCTCATTGGTGGATTATCTATGTTTTTGTGTAGCTCAGGTAATCCTTGTATCATTGGGATAGTAGGTTTAGCAATAAGAAAATATTGCAAGAGTTTTCCATCTAAAATATTATCTACCATCAATTTTAACTGTTCATGTACATGTTTAATCATTTTGTTAACCTGTAACAAAGTGATTAGGTTTATAAAAAAACTCTATCATCCAAGAGAAGAAACATTCTCCTTTCATAATCTTCCTTGTCTAAAACTACTATGGGTCCTCCTTTGTCAGCAGGACGTATCATAATGAAGTTGTTAATTCTTAAATTTTTCAAAGCAATGCATTCATCCCTAGTTAAATTGTGCCATTTATTCTTATTGCCCAGCATTTCCTGTTCTTAAAATTTTTTATATACATCATCGATACATATTTTTTTCAAATGCAGAAATCAGTGGATTCATGTTAGGTATAAAACAACTAGGTTTACTATACACAAATTCACTATTCATATTGTCATTTACAAACATCATTTTCAACATAAGGTTTCTTGCCAACATTTTAATATCTAAAACTACTTCAGTGATATCAGTGTCCGTTGTAGGAATAAAGGATAATCCTTTTTCCAAAACTTTGAGCTCATTGTCCGACAAGACATACTGTGATAAATTTATAACTAACTTTTGTTGTTTAAAAATGCTTTCTTTATGGTGTATGGACTCACCATACTGTCTGTTTGTTTCCTTTTTTGTCTGGTTGTACTTCTTCCCTTTATCTGAGACTGGCTCTGCTGACCTCTTCCTCTGCTGTTCGAGTGGCTCCTGGTTGGTAACGGGAATTGCAGACCTACTGGTCGAGAACCCTCCAAAAAAGGAGAGGCAGGATGAAGTTCTTCATCAAATTCATTTTGTATGCTCCCATTTGTTCCATTGTGCACTTGCGCTTGGATAGTAACCGTTCTTTTCCTGTTAACGATGTTGTCAGATAGAGCCGTGTTACAACCTAACTCTGCAGTCATGGAACCACTCCCCTCAGATGTAAATTGTACGTAGTCACCTTTCTGATAGAGTAACACAGGAAAATCGTTATTGAGCAAAGCTAATTCAGCTGTAGCAGTATTTTTAGTATGAAAACTATTTCCCTGCTTAGCAGGATTTACATTTCTCGGCCACATAAACACATGGCCGTTCAGGAAATCAGTTCTGTCCATTTCTAATATCTTTAATTTAATTTGAGTCAGTCTGCGCCCATACGCAGACACATTATCCAGATTGTCAGTTACTGGTTTCATAAGAACAGCTGACTCATATTTTTTGAACAAGTCGAGGTACTTAGTTTTTACTGTTGACAAAATGTTTAATTCTTCCTGCTCAGCAGCCTCCGATAATAATTTCAAGTACCCCAAACTTGTTTGTATGTTCAGTTTTTGCCAGGCACTCAAAAGTATTGGATCGCAATTGGTCTGAGCTGGCATTTTTAAAATTCTCAAACCCTTCGGTATGATATTTTCTTCAAAACATAATTGCAAATGGTATTTCTCATACTGTGTTCTCTTAAGCCTTGATAGCTTTTTCCAGAGAGAACAATTCACTTTTTTCAGTGCTATAAAATCTATTTCAGTCATTTCATCAAACTCAGACACATTTTTTCCATGTAACAAAGGGTTATTCTTTTCTCTCACCTTCATGATGAAATTGTTCACATTTTTATCAGTCCATAAGGTGTTACTTGAGGGTAATCCAACTCTATATTCTCAATTCTTGTAGCCATTTCTTGGTCTCCGTGTGTTAAAACACAAACAGCAAATCTTCCACAAAGGCAAAATAAATTCACAGGTATAACCAGGTACCTCAAAATACAAAAGAGGAATCCAAATGTATAGAAAAATAGAGGCAAGCTGCATGTCTCTTCCAAAAGCTTTATTCACAGATTACACAAGCACTTTCACCAACTGGCTTCTTCGGGTGTATACAAAAACTAAAAACATCCCTACATTTATACTATGTATCTCTCAATTATGGTTCCATGACTGCAGAGTTAGGTTGTAACCCGGCTCTATCTGACAACATCGTTAACAGGAAAAGAACGGTTACTATCCAAGCGCAAGTGCACAATGGAACAAATGGGAGCAAACAAAATGAATTTGATGAAGAACTTCATCCTGCCTCTCCTTTTATGGAGGGTTCTCGACCAGTAGGTCTGCAATTCCCGTTACCAACCAGGAGCCGCTCGAACAGCAGAGGAAGAGGTCAGCAGAGCCATGTTTTTACACTTATGCTTCTCAAAGGGACATAGCAGAAACTCGGTACTGGTGAAATTACTCAATTTATTTATTAAAATAGGCACATAACTCAGCAAACCTCTGCAAAGTAGTTTACCAAGTCAGTAATGAGGTGGTGTTTTATTCACAGGATTTCCTGGAATTTCCCATGACATGCTGCATAATTTGCAGAACTGTTACTCTGACAGTATATCAGCTGTATGCTGTAGGAATTACTGTGTGTCAGGCACTTACTTTAGGGTTCCATTGCTGGGTCTTTATTTTTCATACTTTCCATGAATAACACCCATGTGTACTGATTGATGTGTTATTCATGTGCACTAATGACATGGCCCTGTATTGTACTGCTGACCTTACCTCTAAGGCATATGTTGTAGTTCAGTTATTCAAGGCTGGGAAGTAGTTTATCTTTAATAACAGTTAAACTGTGTTTTTACCCTCTGAGCTTTTGTACTGATTTGCATACTTTGGACTAACACTTAATCTTCCTCCTAATTTTGATGCCCAGATCACAAGGAGCCATCACTAAACAAGGAGTAACCTACATGGCTTGCCCCGAGTCATGTGGTTCTGCTAGTTAGCATTCCTAAGTCTGTCAGCTACCATGAACCCAGGTGAAGCTGTCTAGCTTACCTGAGGAAGTACAGCATGTAATCACTGCCACACTACCTCTTGACCACTTGAACTAATCACTTTTGCACATCCAACCAATGTATGCTAGCAGAGGGGAGGGAGAATGTCCTGCTTTTGCTAGATAACTCTCTGTGCCGCCCCGTACCCACCAGTGTGATACTTCATCAGCAGTCTGAAGTTTAATAATCGCCAATGCCTGCCGATTGTAGTTCAGGAAGGAGTGCCTTTTCCATCTTGCTTCTCAGCTCTTCACATTCTCATTTAGGTAAAAAACATTCATGTTAATAATTTGTGTTTGAGTGGGCATCGTCTTAAAATGAGCCCTCCCAGCACTGGTGCCACTTCTTTTTTGCTTTTCCTGTTCACCTTTATTGCTCCCATGAAAACACTAGCTTTCTTTTACAAGACTTTCTTCCTTCCCTGTTAGACTAACATTTTACTCAATACAATTTGTTGTTTCGGTGCCAACACTTGGACATAAATTACATATTCTGTTTGCTGTCTTATAGTCTGTAGTTGACATTGTTGATTTGCTGAGTTTAACTTTGTTAGCTGAATAACATTTTGTTTGCTGTCTTATAGTCTGTAGTTGACATTGTTGATTTGCTGAGTTTAACTTTGTTAGCTGAATAAATCTGTTGCATCTTATTACCGCAATCTTTTCCCCCTTTTGTGTATTTGAAGTTGCTTTGTTTCTTGGCAAGGCTAGAAAACATGTTATTTCAGACCGCTACTACATGTGCCTGCATAATTAACAGCTTCTGGCATTTTGCAACACCTCTTTTTGCAAATGACCTTTTCTTATTGTTTTTTTTTCCTCCTCATCCTGTGATGTATTGCTATAATAACTTGTTTTATATGGCCAAAATTACATGCTGTTTTTGTACGGTTCCACAGCATGTCTGTAGGCAGTCTTTCATTTCATGAGGCTTCTATGCCTTTGTAGTAAATAGAAACAAAATGCTGGCTTCACGTTTATATAACTGGACATGCTTTGAGGTGCAGGTTGTGATCCACTAGTATCAACCTGATTATCTCTGTGGCATCACAAAAGGGAGTATGCTGCTTTAAAGGGTAAAGCATGAGTGAAAAAAGTGACCAGTCTGATTTTTAAAAAGCTGAGAAAGACCACAGTAGGAGCGAGAGAGAGTTTAGTGCAGACTTTGATTAGACAGGTTCAGTATAAGGCAGCCAGGTTGTTGTAGGCAGTTGAAGATTTGCAGAGAAAGTAGAAAAATGTAAAAAAAAAAAAAAAAACAAAACATGAAATATTAGCTAGGTAACAATACCTGGGAAAAGCTTTTAAAATGTGAAGTACAAAAAATTACCTAGCTGCAAGAAACTAGTCAGTTCACAGAAAACCAAGGCTTGTTGAATGAAACTCTGTGCTGATGCTGCTTGCTTTTTCTTTCATTTGTTTGCTGTACATGTTAATACTAACTGGCTTCCCCCATTTGTATAATAATATATTGTCATGAAATGTATTTCGGCAAACACAAAGAACAAATAAGTGATAGCAACTTTTTTCAGTTAAGCATTGTTTTATTTTTTTCAGTAAATGTCTCAGAAAGCCCTTGTATGAATAGAAACTTGAGTCTTGGAGCAATTTTGTGCATGTCACCTTGTGATTTGTCACTGCAGGTCTGCAAGTATTTATGTAATGGACAATATAAACATAATTAAAGTTAATTGTTTTAGATAATAAACATGATTGTATTCTTCAGACATGTACAGAGTTAATTTTATACCATCTTAAATTGATTAATGATAAGTACTAGAGTTACAGAGACCTCATTGAAATGTTCTGTATGTAAACTAATTATAAGAACTTCATGCTACAGTGATAAACAGAATTCAGCTAATCGATAACTTTACTGCTACCCATAAATGCATTACTCAAACAGTTATTCAATGCCCTGAATAGAATGGACCCTAGTGTGCAGTAATGTAAAAAAGAATTGCATTTATTTAATTGTATTGTTGACTGGGATAGAGCACTCATCCCTGTAGATCATTTTCATGGTCAACCCAGAGAGATAAAAAAAATGACAAAAAAACACACAGCAGTTGCAATGTGTATATATATATATATATATATATATATATATATATCGTTGTTTATAGAACTTTAAGCAAGGTCAACATAATTCATCTGAATGCCTTTAATAAGTCATACGTATTTAAACCTCTCACCTACGTTTTAACCACTCGTAGATCAGACGTTTTATTCTGCAGCTTGTTTGAAAGTCATTTTCTTTAATTTAGTTACAGTTATGCAATTAACAGTTTTGATGCAGATGTGAAGCAGTTCTGCAGTACTGTAATGAAAGAGGCCACAAAGAAGACATCGGTTATGACTGTTCACACATAACATACAAATATTTCACAATTGGGCAATGGTGCCCTTCTACCAAAACAGTTACTTCCATAGTAAGTGCCCAGGTCGTTCTTAAACTAGTGTTTGCTGTAATATAATTTTGTATGCTGTTTCATGCATCAGTTACTCTCCCAGAGAAGTAATTAGTACATCTCTTATTCCTGTATAATCTCTTAGACAGTTTGTCTGATGATTCTCTACTACTCTTTGATAACCCAAGCATTTCAAGAGGTAGTTTTCTCTAAATGCCCTGTATAACTGAACAAGGTCTTCTCTTAAATATCTGTATGAGACACTGTACAAGTTCAAATATTTTAATCTTTCTTAATAACTTAAGTTTCACATCCATGGATGTCCTTGGCAAATTCTGCTGTACTCTTTCCAATTTACTCATGATAATTTTCTTACAAGGTTTCCATATTATTATTCCATAGCCTAATTTGTGTTTGATGCATCTTTATGTGCTGCATTAAATATTCACCCTTCAATCTGTAGTTCACAATTGTCTTATGCTTATTCTTTTGATGTATTAATCAGCATATTATTCTTCTGTATCCAAATAGTCAATTTAGTCACGTTATTGTACATACATGCCCAACTTGCAACAGATGCACTCGGTTTACTCATTTTTAAATCATCTGTATACAGATTATAAGATAACTCAGAAAAAAGAAAGCTCTAAAAGATACAGCCTAACCAAGTAGGGACCCAGGCCAGAGCCCTGTGGGACATCCTGATTGTAGACTAGAAGTTCACCTGTCTAATTGCCATGTTCTATTTGTAATCCATGTGGCTATCCATCTTATCAAGACTGCATCTATACCTGTTTGTTCTAATTTATAGATCCGTGTTTTGTTTATGACCCTATCAAAGGCTGACATGTCTGCGCAATGTTCATTTATAGCTAGTATTATATTCTAGAATGTCATGGTGTATATAGTTATAGATCTATTTCCAACATATACATTCTGATATATGGTTTCAAGATCCAAACTTTCCAGTTCTGAAAGTAATTTATCCAAAATAACTTTCTCCAATATTTTCACTAAGCAAGAAAGTAAACTTATGGGCCTGTATGTTTGTCCAATTCCTATACCATGGGTTTAACATGTGCGTGTCTCCCCATACTTAAATGACCTAGTGAATAACAGATGTAATGATACTGTAAGTTCATGTCAAATTCTTCTCAGGTCATTATTACTACTTCTGTCTCCTCCCTGTGCTTTGTTTTGGGTCCAGTTTGCATAGTTCTTTTTCATTATAATCTAATTAAGTTTCAGTGTCTGAAGTTACCTGAGTGTTACTTACACACTTTATCACCCCTCCCCCCTTTGTGATATTGTTCTGTTTTGCATACGATTTTGTAAATATGTCTACAATCTGTTGTGTCTGAGAATAAATTTTACAATCTGCACACAGTTTGTTAATTTGTATATCTTTACTCCTACCACCTTATATGTCAATAAAATGTATTTTTATTATGCTCAATATCTTGATATCAGTTTTCTTCAAATTTTTCTTCATCTTGTCTCACCCTTTATTTAATGTCTATTCAGTTTGTTTGTTTTTTTTTTTTCTTCAGTTTTCAAAGCTGTAGTTCAACCTTATTTCATTTTCTTATATTGATATCTCTTATTTAAGTATATTGTTCTTATGGAAATATATCTCCCTGGTCTTGAGTGCCTAGATCCTGATGTTAAACATTTTTTTTTAATTTTTTTGCAGTTTAACAATTTTCCGTTTCAAAATTTGCCACTTTCTTTCTGCAATCTTTCCTTGAATACATCACGCCAGTTAGTTTTACATAGCGACTCTTTTGCCTCCATATATTCTTTTAATAATCTTCCTATGCATTAGTTTAGATTGCAGTTTGGCAGAATTATCTAATAGTAGTTTAACCTTTATAACTCCATGACCACTGCAGATCAAAGGTGGTAAAACCTGAGATGATGGAATAATCATCTTTTTAGGAACATTTGTTTTTGTTGTGTTCCCATAATGTTGACAGTATTGTTTGTGAAACATTGTAAATGTCCAGTATGTTCTGTTCTCTAGTAAGTTTATCGTTTACAACAGTTGTTGCTGAACATGTGTTGTAAATAATTTCCTTACTAATGTTGTACTATCAGTATTATTTCAGTCTCTGTCTGGTAAATTTAAATCCACTGGTACTGTTATGGTACTGTTATTTTCTCTCCTTTTTTTAATGCAAGGAATGTATGAATTCCTGTAGGTCATACTCTTCAGCAATTGTAATCTCTTTCAAGGTTGTCTTTGTTGTCTGTTACACAGTCTGCCGTATTGGTGTTTTCATCCAACACGTAATAATCAGAGCTCTCATAACAATCTTTAATCCCTGTCATTACACGTCTACCTGATTGCTTGTTAGAATGTCTTTTTCAGTAAAACCTTTATACCCTGACAGTTTGTTCTTCAACCAAGTTTCACAAACAACATTAATCTTGAGTGAGTGGAGCAAAATTTCCAAACAAAAACCTTTTTATTAATGCTCCTAGTAGTAGCACAACTAAGACAGGTAGGTATGTGTGAACTGTTAAATTTTTGACCTAGCAAAAATCCTGACTTGTGTTAGTCAAATATGGCAATGTATCTGCTGCAAAAATTCTCTTCCCATGTCTTGGCAAGTGGACCCCATCTTACGTAAATATGTGTGCCTAAAACTAAGCTTGGATATTATATACATTTTCTCTTTTTAAAATGGCCCTTTTTTTTCCTTGTTGGTATTTACCTAAAAATTCTTTCCAGTCGTGCTGACTTGGCTAAACTTTATATGATTTTTGAAACATTTGTCCTAACAGTTGTATAAGCTGTGTTATCTAAGAGACCTGTAGGTTGCCCAGTAACAATGACTCCTTGAAGGTAAGATAATTCGAACGAACATGAAATAAAACAGCTTCATTCTGCCTTAAATTAAGGCCTTCTGAGGGCTTACTGACATAATGTATTTTTTCTTCTGGCAAGCATAACATTATTCACTGGTCATTATCCTCTTTGCAAATGTAAATATATGTTCCTCTAATAACTGGATCTCCAAGTACTAGTATATAATTTCTGACCAGATCTGAAGAATCTCCCATTTGTATTTCATTAATGTGTGCTGTTGTTTTACATTTATTTCAAAGTAATGATCTTCGTCGTAATTATTCTAATTAATTTTACTGTTTTAACTGCTTGTTTCACTCGCTAGCTGTCTTTGTGCTTCCACAGCGTGTCATGTTTGTTCTTATATTTTTCCAAGTTCAGTTTTGATTTCTTACTTTTATCATGTCCCTTTCATTTTTTCTACCTTCTGTGTTGGAAAAATTATGTAATTTTCCATAGTCTGAATGTTTTGTGATTACAAGGAAGGAGAGCATTGTTCAATATGTGTGTTACATAGCAGTGTCCTTTTTAGTATTTATTCAGTTTGCATTGTAGATGTTAATCAGTTTCTTTTTTTCTTCCTAGTTAGCTGTTGTGAACATCTCTCTTTCTCTTTTTATTTTTTTTCATACATGCTTCAAATCCTAGCACTGCTGAATACTTGCATCTTGAATTCTAAAGTTGTCACTATCAGTATCCTGTTTAGTACGAGTTTAGTTAGCTTTACTGGCAGAAGACACACATTTTCCTACATTTGTTCCATTGGCACATTACCTAACATAATTTATCTCATCAGTGCAGTCATTAATATATGTAACAACAGTTTTCCAAGCTGTTCCTATTGCACAAGTGCAATCCTAGTCAGTAAGTCTAGATTTTCTATTAATACCAGTAAATAACTCATATAACTTTTCATATGAGAGATATGAGTCTGCAATGTTATCAGGTGTTGCATCTGTATATATATATATATATATATATATATATATATATATATATATATATACACACACACACACACACACACACACACACACATATATATATATATATATATATATATATATATATATATATATATATATATATATATATATATATATATATATACACACACACACACATATACAGCACCTAGTACTCTGGGCAAGATACCTGTGCTTCAGGAAATCATTATTGGTATATTTACTTACAAAATTCATTCTCAGTTACAAATAATTAAAGCAAAGAATTTGAAAGAAAAAAATTGAAGTCAGTGACCACAGAATTAAAAAAAATTAAAACTATTAGTAATTTAAGTCAAATTGTGTTAAGAAGTCACACACACAATATGCAAATATATATTATATTAAGTACACTGAGCTAACCTTGTACAAGGGTAAGTAATTCGTAATGTACTCTTTTCTAACCACTGTTCCGTTTGTGCCAGTCAAATGAAAATGCTGCACTTCCCTTGTTTCACGCAGTAGCTTATGCTCAATATTGCTCACAGTCTCACCTCGTTATAACAGCAAAATCATCCTGCATGTGAGAGAAGCACTTTAACAACTGAAAATTTATTATGTTTAATAAAGTATGTATCCAGCCAGTGAATACTTACAAGGGAGAGAGAGAGAAAAATGTTAATCTAAAACAGAGCGAGTATATTTTTCATTATTCTGTCTCTGTCATCAGATGTTTATCCCACACTGCGAGGCCGCAAAAGTACCTCACAAAGAGGATCCTAGGCCTTAAACACTTGTCCTATATGGACAGATTCAAAAAACTCCCAACTATTCTCTGTCTCATATCGCCTACTTAGAGGTGATCTCTGCTTGACTTACAAAGCCATGTCTGACCCAGCTCTGTTAGAAATGCTACATCTAAAGAAATCCCAATCCCTCCGCACCACACGCTCCAGCGACCTCAACCTCATTACCACAGTAAACAGAACATGCTGGAGGGATAGGTTCATAACCCAGAGACTGCCCATGCTATAGAATAGACTTCCCATACATGTCAAGCAGAGCACCTCACTGGCCCTCTTCAAGAGAAATCTTGATGAGTGGATTGGAACTAGAAAATTCACCCCAGGGATCACTCCAGTGGCTCTACTCGACAGAGGCACTAGGAACTAAGGTTGGGTGGCACAATGCCAGGGTAATCCTATTGGCTAGGCTTGTAAAGACTTCAGGGCTATTAGCCTAGTACACACCTATGAACCTATGAACCTATGAACTACCTGCATGCCTGCATCATGAATGATTCACCACTCTGTGTCACTGATCATTTTAAATCAATCATTTTCACACTAACAGAGAATAGAGAATGAATTGCCACACATTACACACAAAAATTTAAAAATTCACACACATGCTGAATAAAAATGCATGAATAAAAAACAGAAATTAAGCATATCAAATTTAGAATAAAATATGTTTAAACACAGATGTAAAAGACGATCACAAGTGCAGCCAGTGAATCTGAAAATGTTGCTGCTTGCAAAATGGGCCAGAAGCTAAAATGTCTGCAATAAATAAAATTAAACTAAGCCACACAGCTAAATAATAAATCTAACAGATATTAATGTAAAACTACTGCATATGACAAGCAACATTTAAAAGGACTAAAATGTATCCCAGAATTACAGAATTACTGTAGAAATCTACTTACAAGACAGCTCATTCGTAAAAACATAAGTGACCTACATAAACTCTTGCAAATATGCTAAGCATCTTGTACTCTAGAATTCAAGGACTTATTTCATGACAGTAGCTTTACCACTCATTACAAAACTTATTAATTCTACAGTATATGATGGTTCATTTGTTGGACGGTGCAGTGGTGCAGAGGTTAATGTTGTCTCCTCAAAGCAAGAACTTCTCCAGTTCAATTCTCGGCTGGGGTGCCTTCTATGCAGAGTCTGCTTGTCCTCCCTGCCTTCATGTGGGTTTTCCTCCGGGTACTCCAGTTTTCCTCCCACACTCCAAAGACTTGTTTTCCCCGGGCCTTTGCTGAAAATAGGGTATGTCCTAGTCAGACTTTCCCGGTCAACAAATGTTAAAATAAAAAGATTTGGTGCATAGTAGACACATGCACATATTCCGTATATGTGGAATGTGTGGCTACTTAGTTGTAGGTTTGTAACTTCAGGTAAATTCCATTCTTTCCTAACACTGGCGCAGGTAGGCATCCCAGGATTATTTTACATAATAGGTTTGGAGAATGCAGTGTGTATTTGTATGACTTTCCTTTTACCCCTTACTAAGCTGATATCAAAGCAGGTCATGATATTTTTTTATTTACAGACAAATCTTAGATACTTGTAATCCATAAGACACAAATGGTATGCACACTACAAATACTGCTGTACATTAAGAGGTGTTATAAGGACAGGTGTCTTCAGCTACTGCGTTTAGTTGAATCTACACATTGATTTTAGCAGTATGTTTTATTGAATTTGCAGAACACACAATAAAAAGCAGAATGATTTTCCCTTAAAGTTGTTGTTAATGAACTTTGGAGTTTTTCAGCTGTATGGCATAGAGAGGTGATCAGCTAGTAACTCAGGTGCTGAAGGAGCCAATGCGGGATTATGGCAGAGAGTGGCTGATACCAACTCACCATTCTTATGTGTGAGAGAAGCATCTAGGCCCACTGTTGTACTGACAACCAGTACATCCAGAGATTGGGTGTATTGAATTTATGCAAGCAAAATTTAGGCCAATGTGGGGAAGCAGAGTTGAGCAGTTCATGATATAACCATAGAATAAGTTTAAGGAATTATGGTTCGCTACTTATGCCAAAGAAAAGGGCAATTGAGGAATTATGTTTCTGGACAGTATAATTCTGTGAACTAGATCACAAACTATATATTACTGTATAGACAAAGACATATGCCATGTGTTATCTTTGCTGTCTGTAAAATATGACCCATTCTTGTGGCAGAAGATGTCACTCTACATCTAAAAGTGGAGAAGGTTACTAAACTGATGAAATATTTAAAGGAAAAATCTGCACTGAGAAAAACAGAAACTCTCTGCACTACCACATTTTTAGTAGAGGTAACAGATGCACCTCATTTTTTTGCTGGCTGTTCTGGGGGGAGGGGTGTCCTGAACTTTTTATGGTTTAGTCTTTCCTGTTTGGGAGGGTCTTCATGTCTAAGAAAACATGTGGATACCAGCAGTGTCATGCCTCAGAACACCTCGGACATGGGTTATTTACCCAAGCATATGCAACCTTTTAGGCATTATTTCTTGCTGAATGCAGTCAAGAACTGTACTTTGTGTCTGCTCTATTACAGAGATTGTGGTATCTTCAGAAGGAGGCATTGCTTTTATGTTTACTACACTGCCATTTGTGACGAGGTGGGAATTGTTACCTCTTTCATTTGGGATGTCTGTAAAGCATTTTAGCAGTCACTTTCTAGACCCCAGAATGTGTGATGTATTAGATTTTTCCTTCTGTTTTCACTGTTAGTACTAATAAAATAATCTGACCACCACGACTGTTAGTCCACAAAATGTCTACAAGCTTTAATGTAAAAAAAGGTAAGTGCTTTCACAGTGTACCCACCGCTTCTTCAGATCTTATAAATACAATAAAATGGAGAACAAGTTATATAAAAAGGTTTAAAATCTAATACTCTCTACAGATGGTTACACAGTTCAGTGATGCAGCGGTTAACATTGTCGCTTCACAGCAGGAGGTTCTCCGGTTCGATTCTCGGCTGGGGTGCCTTCTGTACGTAGTCTGCATGTCTTTCCTGCGTTTGAGTTTCGCTGGGTGCTCCGGTTTCCTTCCACATCACAAAGACATGCATCTGGAACATTTCTCCCCAGGCCTCCACTGAAAATTGGCTCGTTCCAAGTCAGACTTTCCTAGAAAAAAATGTTAAATAAATAAAATAAATAAATAAATAGTCAACAAATCAAATGTAGAACTCAAACAATAATATTAACTGAGTGTTTATTGTATTTATATGGTCTGAAGAATAATGGGTACACCGTGAAAGGGCTTCCCTTTTTTTACATTATAGCTTGCGGAGTTTTTATGGGCTAACAGTTGTGGTGGTCGGGTCGTTATTAGAACACCAAACGGTCAAAATTTTGAGTGTTCTAATATCGAACCCTATGAATCGAAAATTTAAAACATCGAACATACAGAACAGCGAATTTTTCCTAGGGAAAAAATTTGCTGTTCCAAAACACATACACACAACACAAGCACACCAAACACACAGCAGTCCACAAACATACACCTAAACTCTTACACCTAACCCTACACTAAACTATACATACCCCACTAACTATCCACTTACCTTAACCCAAACCCTAACCCTAAGGTCCGTCACTATCGCACAGTCACCTCACCCGTGCCCAAACCCTAACTCACCTAACCCGCCCTAACCCTCACATCCACACAATCGCACACTTACCTGAACCCGACCCGTAACTTTCCACCACAGCGCTGAAAATACCGAAGCAACAGAAACGAACAACCAAATTCTTTCCCTAGGAAAAAATTCGTTTTTCTGTTTCTTTGATATTTTCAGGGTCGATATTAGAACACTCGAAATTTTGAACATTCGGTGTTCTACTATAGACCCGTGGTGGTCAGATTATTTTATTAGTGCTGTGAACTTCTGTATTTTCTGACTTCTGCCTGGTTGTGTGGATATTTTTTCATTTTAACTGTTAGTGCCAGATTGCAATATTTTCCTTTTTGGTTTCTTCTTGAGTAGTGCTGAAGCTTCATGCATGTTCTGTGGCATAATTCATTGGCAATAGTCCACATAGCCGTGTCCTATGTTTTTATGCATTTGATTCTAACATCATGATAAATCAGCCACAGTTATCTGTTTGCTTTGATGACTAAGTAAGCACACTAGAGTTAGTATACATTTTCATAAGCAAACTAGAAGCATTCACTCAAATCTAATTAAATGGACCGTGGTATAAATATGTTGGTCTGCAGCATATTTACCGATGCTTTAATTCAATAATTATACTTAAATTAGGTGATATGGTGATGTTTCTGTGATTAGACTTTAGGCTTTAAAACTTTGTTTGCAGTGACACAAAGACAATGCATCTTATTTTACAAATATTTACCAAAGAGCATATCTAGAACCCATGTTCTCCAGGAGGGGCTGGCACAGACAAACAACTGGTGTCAAAGTCACGGACTAAAACTAAATGCCAAGAAATGCATAATGGTATCCTTTGGGAAGTCATCCATCCCAGGTAACTATCATATTGACAACACACCCCTCAGAGTTGACCCATTAGTCAGGGACTTAGGGACACACAGATAGTAATCTAGCCTTTGATCATCGCGTGTCTGCAGTGGTGTGGAAATCATTCTATCTTGCACAACTTATAGACAAAGGTATGCCATCTAAATCCAAGGAGGTCATTGTTCCAATGTAGTTGGCATTCATTAGACCTATCATTGAGTACAATGCCCCCTTTGGTATGTACCTAACCAGGCATATCCAACAACTGGAACGATAACAGAGGTTCCTCACTAAAAGAATACAGGGCATAAGTAATATGTCCTATGCAGACCGCCTCAAGGCCCTATCCCTGTATTCTGTCTCCTACAGGCTTTTGAGGGGAGATCTATGCCTGGCATACAGGGCATTGTCAGACTCCACTCTGATGGACCTCATTCATACCAGAATTACCCATTCTAAAGACTTAAACTTTGCCTGTGATATAAATAGGACCTGCTAGAGATATGATTGTATCTCAGAGACTAACCCGTCTGTGGAACAGGCTCCCCATTCATGTGAAGCAGAGTTCCTCCCTAATCAAATTCAAGTGCAACTTGGACAATTAGATGGGAAACCAGAAATTCATCCCTAGTTTGCCACTTATGTCTCTGATGCAAACAGGTAACCTATAAATGGTTCATCTCCCAAGCCCATGCTTATACTTATCAAGGGTATCAGAACTAGTCAGAGATTTGGGATGCATGGCTAGGCTTAAAAAGGCCCTTGTGGTCGTTAGCCTAGTAAATACCTATGAACCTATGTCTTCTGTGTTTTATACTGTTTGGCATTTTTTTCTTTCTAGTAAATTGGTACAAACTCCTTCGAAACTCATATTTGCAGTTCCAGAATGTAAGATAACTTCCCCTTCCATTTTTCAGCAGTGTTTCTCATAATGGAAGTGGTTGCCTAGCCTTCTTTTTTTACCCTTCATCATGTGAACGTTTCTTCTGTTCTTCTGTCTTCCAGAGGCAGCTCTTTTTGTTGAACTGATTGTGTTTTTTTTTCTTATAGTATACTTTTTGTTAGTTGCCCACCACTGAGGTTGACCTTTGTGTGTTGCCCAGAGATTTATCAGTGATGGGTAGCATTATAAATCCAAGCCAACCTTTCCTTTGCATTTCTTGCATAAGTAAAATGTCTGTTTTAATTTAGACCCTGTCATAATACGTTTGTTGTGTTTCATATTTTTATCACCCCATTTACATTCTGGGATGTGCTTTATATGCTTTGTGCAGTCCCCCCCCCCTTATGCAGTCTAGTGCTGCACCATCACCTGGGAGTGTAATTAATTCCCTTGAAGTGGTCCAGCTGCCTTTACATAAAAGATCCAACAAAGTTCATGTTGCCTACAGTGGAAGTCTGGAATTGTCTGCCTAGTTACTGTTTTCCATAGTGAATCACACAAGGATGTGGATGGTCATCTCTGAGCTTACTTGAATGATAAATGTAGTAAACAAGTGAACAGGTGACATTTTGATGTCCTTTTGTACCCCACGCTCCCCTTTCTTAGGGCAGGAGAGCTCATTCTCCTTTTCTGATGTAACTGCTGTTTTCTTAGTCTTGGGTCATCACAGTTTTACATAATTTCACTTCCTCTGTATCACTAGGTTTACTGTTGTCATAAATGTAACATTAGTTATTTTTACAGAAAGTTAGTGTTTTTGTCCTTTATATTTTCCACCCTGAGTCTTATCCAGTACCTTCTACCATGTTTAACCCTTCTTACACCGGTGGTGAAACCCTAAATCTGTAGCCTTTATTCATTACTTCTCATCAGTCATGCTGTCCCTCATTTTGTTCCATAACAGAACTTGGGATTCTCATGTCCTAGGTATAGGACTATTGTCTTTTACTTTTTAGTCCTAAACTTCTGCCTTCCACCAGGCTCACTTTGACTAGGTGGCGTGTTGTGTGCATGCTGCTGTATGCATGGCGTCCAAGGATGTCGCTGTGGCCAGCATGTGACCAGCAATAACTAAATCTTCAGTCTCTGCCAGAGTTCAGTTTTGCTGTTGTGACATGTCCTCATACATTCCTCTCTGATAGGTGAACTGACATTTGGCTGCTGCATTTCACATCACTGTATGGTGAAGTTAATCACAAAGCAGAACTCTGTGATGTTAGGCCAGCATTTAAAAATATTTGATAGCTCTGTTACTGCTACTGTGGAAAGTTTTCTTTGCACGTGGCTTTGTGTAGTTTTGAAATTGAGTGTACAACACTGATTTCCAAATCACAACAAAACTGTTATGTTAGGACCAGAATCTTCTTTTCTATCATTAGTTTGGATTTATTAATGTCATGTTTCTTTCTGTTCTAGTGAGAATAACTGGCTGTCATCTGCAAAACAGTTTGAAAATTCTTATAACTAGTAAGCTTTCTTTTAACTGCCAAGTCTTTAATTCTCAAAGATGCTTTCAAGTTCCATAAAAATATATAGAGGTGTGTTTGTGTGTATCCCTCTCAAAAGGTGTCATTGTGTAGTTAAACGCTTTAAAATTAAATTGCCTAATGTTTGTGCTTGTCTCTTGAAATTATGCCTGGCCTCATCCAATATACCCAGAACGTTTTCTTGAGTTTCATTGTTTTGCTGTTAATTTCATCTGAAGGCACAGACTGTGAGTGCTAGTGTGGTTCTTTACAATCCACATGCATCTTAGGTCTGATACTGCCAGGATGCATTCAACACTGAAACCTGGCACCTAAGCTCCTTTGAGGTTATGTCTATTCACTTTAGCTTAAAGTTGAGAAAGGGTGGGCTGTCAGAAAAGAGACTAATTTACTAAGTTTATGCAGAGCTTGAATGTGGGTTACTGTGTCAGCTGTGATGCACTAGAGCTTTCTGTATAGTAGTGATAACAGCGTGTTTCACGTAAGAGCTCGCGTTTCGTTTTCACTCTTTCTGTTGGTGTCAGAATAAATCGTGTATGCTGTGTGTTAATGATTAGGCTTCTGACACTTTAAAAGCACTGTAATTACATTCATTCTGGTGACATTCTTTATTTATTCCATCGAATGTTCTGATAGTTGTCTGTCCCCTCTGATAATCTCAGGGGACATTGTCTGTTCTAGCCTATCAGGTACCAAACCTCACCTTCAGTGTTGGCCCAGATTCAGGGTTTGTGTTTGCTTTACAGAGAAGGGTACTAAATATGTGGTGCTTCATTTACTTAACACATTGGAGGGTGTGTAAGAGAAAGACACACAGCAGGCAATAGTGTACCACATGCTAGTTCCTCTCTACAGAACAAGGCTTCACATGTATTTTCATGGATATTTAATGTATTGTTGTACTTTTTTTTTTAATACAGAAACTGATGATTAAATTGAGATGCTGTATTAGAAGTTTAATTAGGAGAGCTTTTGTGGACCTCATGTCATTCTTAGCCCCCTTCTTCATTCTGTTTTGTTAAGACCATTATAAGAACATCATCTGTGCTGCAGTACACAGGAGACTACATTGTGCTTTGAAGATGTGAATTCTGATCAGTTATGCCTTAAAAGACTGAAAAATGTTTTGACTTGAAGTTAGGGGCATCATGGTACATGGATATAAAGATCAGGTATCTTAGCTCAGATAACACTACTGTGATTCATACTAAATTTCATCTTTCTGTCAGGTTAAGTATCAGGAAACTCAGTACAGAAGATGTACAAGTCTTAAGTTCATGCTTGGGGTCTCATAATGTGATGGCTAATACTGACTGACAGAACAGTGATAAAAAAGCAGTTTCTGTTTGTAGTCTTGCATGCAGTTTGACCTTGGTGTCTTATCGAGGTGAAATGATAAAAGAATGCCTCATTCATTTGTGCAGCTGCCTCTGTGTACTGACGTGAACTCAGGAATGTGAAGGAAAAATTGTCTTAAATAGCATCTAGTATGTAATGTACAATCTTCTTATTGTTTTTAGGAAAAAGACATTGCATTGAGTACTATCCACCAGAACAGTACTGACAGCGATATGTGGGTTCATGACTGTCTCACCCCATCTTGGGTCAGTCTGCCAAATGACCAGCCTATATTGGCCGTAATCCATCCGGATGACACTGCAAGGGATGTCCTGCAAATTGTCTGCAAGGTAATCTGACAGAGCTCGCTTTTCAGCATGCATGCTGTTTAATGTTTTAATTAAAGTGGCAGTGAACAAAGTAGGAAGAAGAGAACTAATGGCGAAGTTGTGCAGTAAGAATGTTTTAAAATCTGTCTTTAGTGATGTATGCAGCATATGTGCCTGAAGTTGATTTACAAGAGCACTTTAGAAATACAGGGAACTGAAAAGCCCGTACTGTGTTGCTCTATTTATAGTATGGAAGGACTAAATAGTGATCAAACGTGGTACAAAACAAATACGTGCTTTATGCTAGTGAGATAAAACATCAGTTATATAAGGAACGTCTTAACAGATTAAATCATTAAATCAATACATAGTGCACAGTGGCAGTTATCACAGATGACTAAAGCTCTGAGCTGTTAAATGAGCTGCTCCCTGTTCCAAGGGTACAGGGTTTGATTCCTTCCACCTTTGTTTGCCGTCTGTGTGATTCAGCAAGTCACTTAATCAGACAGTGCTCCCAAGACATCCTGACAAAAGGTGCTCTTTATCTAGTGGGCTTACCTGGTCAAGAAACAGATAAAAAAAAAAAAGATAATATTAATTTGGGGCCATTACTGTGTATGGTTTTACAGAATGTATAATTCAATAAAGTTGATTTTCTACTCGGTTCTTCTTACATGATATGAATTAAGAAACCTAAATGGCATTTCACTTCTCCTCTGATCTCATGCCTTTAATGTTCTTTCCTTCTAAGTAGACAAATATGGCAGTATTGCATTTTTACTCATCCTAAAAAAATAAATAAATAAAAAAATAAAAAAAAGTTGTGTGTATTTTTACACAGTGGAAGTACATTTTCATTATGTATTCTTAACTACTGTTTTTCATCTAACTCAGATGTCCATTCCTTCAATATTTCTTTCACCAAGTAATGGTTTACTATGATCAGAAATGTAGATGTTCTTCGTGTTTCACTGTTACAGTCATTACATTTGGTTTATCTGCTTGCAGTAGCCCTCAGTCGGCCTGATTAACAAAGTCTTGTGTCCTACGTCGGTTGCTGTCTCTTCTTCCGTATTGTCAGGGGTATAAAACATGCAGCCGATGTCATTACATCAGTCTTTCTTGCCGTACAGTGCCTGAAGCAGAAGCAGTTAGCAAGTGCTGGTTGGCCGACTCCTGAAAGTTTTGTTTTTGAGTTTCAGAACCGAAGTCTTAAACTAAAAGCTAAGTACCCCGTTGGGGAAACTTTTTCTTGCTCTAAACCGATGTCAGTAAAAGTAAATAATTGCATTTCTTGTGGAAAGCAAATACCTCATAAAGATTTTCATTTGTATTGTATTCTTTACCTAGGCCTTTACCACGACGTACCTCGCTGTCAGTTTTGTGCCTTATTTAAACTACAAACTAGCCGTCATCAGTATATTTGTGCTTCTAACTTTTTTGGTGCTCAGTTCAATTATCGTGATATGTCTTCTGTAAGCCATCCGACTACCGACATTTTGAAAAAACGCAAAGCTAAAGACAGAGACAGGCCGCCCAGTTCGCCGGTACTCAGTGAGGCGCTTTCGCAGCTCCTGATACCCGCTACTTCACATTCACAGGTCTCTACTGAGACCCATTCAGAGTCCGATATGTCGCAAGATACTTCAACTGCGGAACCTGTGGATGTCTCTACCTTGGATGGGTCCGGAGCCGCTGTGCAGGCACCGGCTTCTGACGGTGTATTCAGGCCTACTGACTTGCACATTAAACCAATGCCTTCTTCTTCTTCAAGGCCTAAAACTCGAACCATGCCTAGAAAACTGACGCCTAGACCGCATGGTCAGGCCTCTATGCCTAAAAAACAAATGATAAGAATGACTGAAGACCTCATTACTTTAATCAGGGGAAGCCAACCTTCACCCTCTATGAGACATAGGACTGAGTTTGCTTATGATACTTCTGACCAGGGTTCTGAAATTTCTGTTACCTCTGATGACCAGGATTTACCCTTATCTACCTATGAGCATTCTGATGCTGAGGACTCTATTCCCTCTAGCCATGGCATTGTGGAACACAGTCTTGAGCTACCAATTACATCTACCAGCTCAATTCCTGCCAGGAAAACTAAATACACTGGCAGACAGACTTAGCAGAAACCTCATGGTCCCACACGAGTGGAAACTGGAACCAAGGATTTTCAGCATGTTAACAAGCAAATGGGGGAGCCCAGATATAGACCTGTTTGCCTCCCCCCAGAACTATCAATTGAAAAAATTTTGTGCACGGACTCCCCACAGACAAGCTTGGAAAGTGGATGCTCTGTCCTTCAGCTGGAAAAACCTATCAGTTTATGCCTTTCCTCCACTGCCTCTGCTCTCCAAAGTACTACTAAAAATCAAACAAGACAAACCAAGAATGATTTTGATTGCACCAGCCTGGCCATGCCAACACTGGTAACCCCTCCTGCGCAGTGCGTCACTGTTGGGCACATGGCACCTGCCTCAGACTCCTACCCTGCTGTCTCAGCAGGAGAACCATATTCTGCACCCTCAGCTTCAAACCCTGAACCTTGCAGCCTGGCTAATTACCTAATCTCTTCTTTACCATCCCTCAGTAAATCAGTGATGGATGTCATTTAGAGGCAAGGAGGCCTAGTACTAGAAAATCTTATGCTGAAAAATGGAAAAGATTCTGTGCCTGGAACCAATCTCAAGGGATGAGCACATCAGTGCCCAATTTACTTCAGATTTTACAATACTTAACTGAGATGCTTCACAAGGGCCTGTCTTTTTCCTCAATAAAAATTCATGCCTCAGCCATTTCAGCTCATTATAACACAGAACCTCCCCTCTTCTCTCTTCCACTGCTCAAGCAGTTCCTCAGAGGGGCCAAAAATTTAAGACCACCCAGGAGAGCTCCAACTCCAGCCTGGGACCTTAACTTTGTATTGGAGAAACTCACCCTTCCTCCTTTCGAGCCAGCTGCTACTGCATATTTAAAATTCCTTTCTTGGAAAACAGCTTCCCTTTTAGCCATCACTCCAGCAAGAAGGGTATCTGAATTACAGGCTCTTATGGCAGTGGAGCCTTTCATCATCTTTCATGTGGACAGGGTGTCCCTCAGGACCAATCCCTCTTTCATGCCAAAGGTGGTAGCCAGTGTGGCCTTTAATCAGGCCATTCATTTGCCTGCCTTCTTTCCTAATCCACAGAACAAAGGGGAACGGATACTGCACTCCTTAGATGTGCACAGACAACTTAGATTCTACTTGGACAGGTCTAAACCTCAAAGGAAATCTGAACAACTGCTGGTGGCATTTGCTGCAGGGACAGGGGGGAAGGCTATTTCAAAGCGAACCATCTCCAAATGGATAGGCCATTGAATTAATTTCTTCTATAAGCACCATGGAAAACCTTTCCCACAGGGGATCAGACCCCACTCAACCAGGGCTGCATCTACCTCTACAGCCTTTCTCAGAGGCGTACCTACCAGGAACATCCTAGAAGCTGCTACCTGGAGTTCTGTACATACTTTCTCCAAGCATTACAATTTGCCAATTTCTCTAAATCCAGAGCTGGCTTTGCCACTGCAGTTTTGCAGGGCCTTATAGCTGGCCCTAATGCTATTTAAGTTCCTCCTCCCATCCTTAGCTTTGGGAATCTACCCAAATGTAATGACTGCAACAGTGAAACATGAAGAACATAGTACAGTTGTGTACACTTACCATAAATGTAGATGTTCGAGTGTATTCACTGTTGCAGTCCTGGTTACTCTCCCTCCAGCCCCCTGACTTCTTTGGGCTATACCTCTTCTCTTCTTTTCAATGCTTAAAAGCTTTTTGGTGTACTTGCTTTTTTGTTTGTTGTATAACCTTGTATATTTATAGATTTAATTGCTTACCATTAGGGTGCACCTGACATCTGGGGCAAGAAAAACTGATGTAATGACATCATGGAAGAAGAGACAGCAACCGATGTAGGACCTAAGACTTTGTTAATCAGGCCGACTGAGGGCTACTGCAAGCAGATAACCCAAATGTAATGACTGCAACAGTGAATATACTCGAACATGTACATTTATGGTAAGTATACACAACTGTATTTTCTGTTGACATATCAAAGTTCAAATACCTAAAGCCTTGAGAGATCACATACTCAAAACATCTACACTCCCAAAGTTGCAAAATAATTTTTTTTGTAGTTAGGACTTGCAGATGGGCTTTCCTATGTCCCACACCCTGTTTCTCTAAATATACCTACTCCAAGGTTGCTGAGAGAAGGTGAAAAACAAAGATAAAATGTGCCTTTTTTCGCTTCTTTGATTCTTTATTTTAGACAGAGTGTGTGTGACCTGGACAGCCATGCTCTAGAGAAGCTTTGACTACATTAAGCTTGAAACCTTTCTGTTTTGATAGTCTGAGAATATGTGTTGTCAGTAGGTTTCCTATGAAGTCCATTGTAGCAGCAGTGCAGTATTTGTTTTTCCACTCTGTTAGATACCAGGCAGTACTTTTTTAAATTCTGTTAGATACCAGGCAGTACTTTTTTAAATTATGTTGGATACCAGGCAGTACTTTTTTAAATTCTGTCTGATACCAAGCAGTACTTTTTTTTTCATTCCTGTTTTATACCAGGCAGTACTTTTTTAAATTCTGTTTGATACCAGGCAGTACTTTTTTTATTCTGTTTGATACCAAGCAGTGCTTTTACTTAATTCTGTTAGATACCAGGCAATATTTTTTTTATTCTGTTGGATACTAGGCAGTGCTTTTTTTAACTTTCAGGGTCATCCCAAAGTCACTTCTCCCTTCTACCATCACCAAGGATAATGCTTGTAGGGTACTGTCAATGACCAAAAACACTTCTTATACAGGTCCCAACAGTGTAATGGACAGCGAAATAAACACCGTCAAACATGCACTCGCCTATGCTATGTACCTGAATCCTAGGGTACTGTGGTAGTGGTGCCCCTCCACAAAGGTGAACCCAGTAAGGACCCTGGAAACTACAGACCCTTTAGCCCTATGAGCCTTGATAGTAAACGTATGGAGTGCACCATTGCCAACCTCTTAAATCACATCAAAAATCTGAATAGGCATGACCAACAGCATTTTGAATATTTAAAGGGTAGATCATGCCTGACAAATCTTGTAAGTGTCTTTGAAAAAAACACATAGGTGGTGGACAATGAGCACATTGTCCATACTGCTTGTCTTGATTTAGCCAAGGCATTTAACACCGTAACAAATGTTGGAATCATAAATAAGCTTATGTACTAAATGACTAAACGCTTATCCCTGAGGAGTAAGGTGTAAAGCAAACTGAATTAAGGACAGAATGCATCTCGTCAAAGCTGGTGGCACCTCCCCAGTCAGAGCGAATGTAACTAGTGGTATCCCTCAGGATCTGTGTTGGGCCTGCTCCTGTTTGAAATTTATTTCTTTAACCTCAAGACTGATCACAGTGATTTCTGGTGAAACAAATTTGATGACTGCAAGCTGGGTGTAGTTGTCAAATCAACCCAAGATATTTATATCCTTCAAAATGAATTAACATGAGTCATTTTCACCTCTTTCAGGAAACAGCAAACTGCTACAACCTACTGCATTGATAATATCTATTGATAATACCCTGCTGTCAGTCAAGTCAATGATTAGAGACTGGGCCACCTGAATTGATAGCACACAAGGAAGCAATAGCGTAGCGGTAGAGATGTTGGCTGAAGAGCAGGCATTCATGGTTCGAGCCCCTAGACAGGGGTCCAGGAAAGTAAATAATGTGGGAAGAAATAGCCAGGGAATTGTTATGGCTAGGCTTGTATAGGCCCTAGGGCTGATAGCCTAGTACCAACCTATGAACTTTCCTTTGATCACTATGTGGCAACTCCAGTTGGGAAATCCTATATCTTGCAAATGATTGCCAAAGGCATCTCTTCTAAAACCAGTGAAGTCACTCTTCCCCTATATTCTGGCAGATCCATTATTGCATGTAATGCATCCTTTGGTGTGTGTTTTATTGGATGTTTCAAAAAAAAAATGAAAAATTCCAGAAGTTCCTGACAAAAACCATCTCTGACAGCAAGATCTAGCTACCAGTGGGCCACATCAGTGGTGTAGAATAAAGCCCTGACTATGGCCCAGGCAACCCAGGTTCGGGGAGTGGCTTGAATGACTGACAGAGCAGCAGGGATGAATGGATGTACCTGGGTGGGAAGGAGCTCATCAATGATACTTAGTAAGGGAAGGCATAGTCCGAACAGGGGAGTTGCCCTCGGACATGGTAGATGAGCATGGGGTGGTGAGGAAAAGGAATGGGTAGATCATGTAAAAGATCACCCCAAACAGAAGCACAGACGGCTGAGCTCCCAGGGCACCCTTAGGTTCCACAACCAGCCCCAAGCAATACTGGTGCAGTCCGAGCGTAGGAGGATAGCTGGTAGACCCAGCATGGACATGGGACAGTGTGGACTTGGGTCGGTAGCATGAGGTCCCAGGGGACTAAAAAAAATTACCATGAGAGACTGGGAATCATGGGTCCTGTACTCAGTGTTAAATATCTTCCTGAGTTTGGATCTCTGCCACGCTTACTGTGCTCTCTGGGATCCTGCTATCCTTGACCTCTTTTTTTATTTGAGAAGTTAGATGATACAGTTAACACTAGAACAAGCGATCTCAGTCCACATCAGAAAGTAAAATGGAGGAATAGGTTTATCACCTAGTGTTGTCTTCTGATTCGGAATAGGTTCCTATGACAGGTCAAGCAGTACAGTTCCCTGTCAACCTTCAAAGATAGCAGGACAACTGGATGGGGTACCCTAAATTTATTCTGATACTTTTGCCTTCCTTGGAAGGGGGTGATTATTCGCAAGTGCACATGGCCTCTGGTCAGTTTGCCTTGTATATCCTGTGATCCTAATTTTGACTTGCAGAAACATTGATACACACAGCATCAGTATCTACACACCAAAAGTATCTAACTTCAAAAATAAAAAAAATATCAAACCTGTATCACTTGAGAAAGTAAAACAATAACTTTTTTTCTGATTGGCTTGTTTGTTTGTGTCTTTCGGCTTTTCCCAGTTAGTGGAACTCCGGTCTGCTAATGATTGGCAGTTGATTTTTACGTACCAGCTTGCCTGCCCTGACCACAACCTTCAACGAAGGTACGCCCATTCACGCATCTGATTGGTATAATAGAAAAAAAAAAGAAAACTTAATAAGTACCTTTAGACATAGTTTGAATAGTTAGGGACTGCCTAACTGCTGCATAAGGCTGACTCACACTTAACATAAGCATACACATGGAATGAAAATCTTTTGGTATAGCCAAAAACGTCAGCATTAGCAACAAAAAATAGATTCACTCCAGCAAATGTCACACATCACAGAGAAAGTTGGCTACCAGCTTGATCAAAAAGTTCACTTAGTAAAAGTGGATTCAACAGTGAACTGCAACCATATATAGATATATACGGATGGATGTTTGTGTATGTATAAATGAGATATCTCTAAAAGATATCCACCTTTCATTGTGCTGCAAATCTTTATAAAAATTCAGTGAGAACACCT